>NW_028230455.1:1200000-1500000 GCF_043228905.1 Azolla caroliniana
ACGCTGGTCGGCGAAATCTTGGAGAAGTGGGTAAACAATTTCCGACTGAAACCGTATTACGAACCAATGCTGCGAAACCCGTTCAAACAACTGGAGGACGGAGCAGGAACCGGAAGCGGTATTTGGATAGCCGGCAACCAAGAGGAACCTACCACGGATCGGTGTTGCCAGATACGATGGAAAAGGAATAACACGTGTTTCAAAAAAAAAAAAAAAACCATCATGTAAGGGCGAGAAGTAAATATGTGGCGAATGCATGAGAGAGAAAAGAGTGGGTAGTAAAAACGAACGGACACCACAAAGCGGTGTGACGTCAGGCATTTAAAGTGCACCACGCGGCATACAACTTCCATAATAGTACACGATGTGCATGCGCGGGAATCAAGAAAAGGTGGCAAAGATGAGAACAGAAAACGTCCGCGTTACAGAGTCTCTCATTTCGCGAACACAGAGCCCTTAACACACAAAAATGGATACAGTTGATCACGCGAACGCAAGAAGCTATCGCAGGCACCCCAAAGCTTACCACCACCACCTAAGCAGACACCACACTGGAGCCCATGGCGCTCTCCGAGACTGGAAATGGTTTACACAACATGGATTGGAGGGTTTTCTCTGGATAGTAGAAGCACCTCCCCACGACGAACCGAAAAAGGTCGCAAAGAAGATCGACCTGGAGGAAGTAATAGAGGAGGCTAGCCGTGCCTTAATCGGATTGCCAGAGGGAGGGCTCTACTCTATTGAGAATCCTTCCCTAGAGACGCTGACGAAGTTCTTCGGCGAGTACTCCCTCGCCAACAAAGAGTACCGGACACAAGGCGGTGATGACACCTTGTTCCGAGAAGTGGCTTGTGTGCTCCACGAGTATGGGTTTGTGCACCCCCGACCCCCGGCAATGCCTAAGAACAGAGCTGAGTTCATCATCGCAACATACGAAGGGGTGAAAGTGGATTGGCCGATAATCATCGCCGATTCTCTGCAAGTGGCCATCCTATCCGTAGTGGATGGCAAGAAAGTATGGACAGTGGTGGCCCAATGGCTCACCCTCCTCGCACCACCAATGCCGGCAATAAAGGCGAAGAAACGGGGCCAAGCGGCGGATGCAACGCCAAACAAGCCTTCGAAGTGGCAACAACTCCTCGCCAAGCACGCTCCTAGTTGGACAAAGGGAGGATCGGCACAGAAGGAAAAGGAACCGCCCAGCCGGAAGCGGCAGGCGGAGACCGAGGCACCGGTAGAACCACCGGTAAAGCCTCTTAAAATTAAACCGCGCCGGCAAGAGTGAGAGCCGCCCACCTTGGCTCAAAGAATTAACATCAGAACCCAAGAGGAGGAGGCGGAGGAAGAACCTGCCGACGATTTCCTATGTCGCCAGAAGAGAAGCGACGCGGAGCAGCAAGGGGACGAATCGGGTCCGGTAAAGGACAACACACCGACTCCCCGCTCCGAGGGACGAGAGCCAAGGCAAGAGACTGGGCATGTTCGACCGGAAGCGGTGGCACCGGTGCTACTAGAACTGGTGATAGAACTACCTATCTTATCAGGTCGACATGCACAACAAGAAAAGAAGTTGTTACTAGAGACAATAGTACAACATGGGCTTGAGGTGAGACCAGAGCCGACACCACAACCTGAACCGCCAAGGCAACAAGGCACCGACAGTCAATGGTTGCGTTGGATCGGAGAGCAGGTGGCAGGGGTGGTAAGCTAGATTGAAGCCGAAGAGAGAGCACAAGGGGACTGGTTGTTCGCCACAACCAAAGAACTCGAGAAAGCCTGATCGAGGATCTGGAGCATGGAGGAAGAAGTTGAGGAGGCCAAATCAGACGCGGCTAGACAGGGTTCTCTGGAACATTCTAGAAGCTTCAGGATTACTCCTGAAAACACTATAAAAGAGGGCACTAGGCATTATGTTTAACCAAATTGGTTCAACGCCAGTCTTAAGCCTCTTAGGCGCTTTGTACTTATCTTTCACATAATATATTAGTTGTTGTCATCATCTTTCTCTCTCTCTCTCATTCTCGCTATCTCTCTCTCTCCTCTTCTCACTTCCTCTCTCGGGAGTCTTACGTAGTTCCGTCCTCTTAGTACTAATAGTACTGCTCTTCTTTAGTACTAATTCCATATCTGTTTTAGTACTATTCCTGACAGTTTGAACCAAATTTCCTTCTTCTCCAGCGTAATTGTCACTCTCCCTCATCTTCCTACCCTTTTCCCTATACTATGGCTACTGTTAGCGCCCAAGCATACCAATCCGTTTTCTCCGAACTACAGTGCCTAAAAGAAAAATTTGTTGCCCTGGAACAAGAAAACCAATGGTTGATAGGGGATCTACAACAAATCGCTCTAGAAAAACAACAAACGCAACAACAACATGGGGAGTTAGCGTTACGAGTACAACAACTCGAAGCAGTGTTGCAACAACAAGGATCAAGTCCCCAAGGATTTCATAAAGAGCCCAAGATTGGACTTCCTGTGAAATTTGATGGAACGCGATCACAATTCCGGGGATTCCTTAATCAGGTACGCTTAGTCATCTAGATGCATCCTTCCTGATATCCCACTGATGCATCTCGAGTCGGCCTAATAGGCACGCTACTTAGCGGCTCAGCCTTGGCATGGTTCCCTCTGCTTCTAGAAAAACAATCGCCCTTGCTTAATCACTTTGAAGATTTTATTGGTGAGTTTAAAGCCTGCTTTGGAGATACCGACAGCATCAGGACGGCGATCAACGTCAAGGCGATCGTCCAGCCTCTGCCTACGCGGCAGATTTCCGTCTACTCACCTCAGATATCCCCTGGGATGATCAGGCCCTCATGGAGCAGTTTCGCTACGGCTTGCGCAACGATGTCAAAGACTTGCTTTTAACCTTCCCCGAAGAACCAAAGTCTCTTACAGAGGCAATCAGTCGAGCGGTCCGATGCGACAACCGCCTTTTCGAACGGCTTTCAGAACGTCAGTTACAAATACCTCGCTCTCGGCCGGAACCCACATATGCCTCAGTCACGGCTAAACCGTTTGCACACGATGTACCTCAAGCCAATATTCCGACACCGATGGAGATCGACACCATGCGTCGACGCGGCCCGTTATCGGAAGAAGAAAAGCAACGATGACGTGGTAATTGATTATGTCTTTATTGCGGTGGACCAGGGCATATTTCCATCAATTGTCCCCATAGGCCAAGAAGACAGGTAATTCAAATCGTCTCTTGTACTAAACCCGAGTCAATTCTTCCCTTCGGAGTGTCTGATAGTATTAATAGTACTAATAGATTGTCAGATAGTATTCATAGTACTACTAGCCCAAGTATCTCAAATAAATTTGAAGTCCTTAGTCAATTAGATGAAGAGTTAAACGATTGAGTCCAGCCAAAATAGGAGTCATTTGGTTGGACAACAGCCCTAGATCTGTACAGCCCATTAGTGGTTCCATTCCTTCCAAGCAAGTTAGCAATATGTTCCTAGCCCAAGTCATTGTTAGTACTAAAAGTACTCCCCCAGTACCCGTCCTAGCAATTTTAGATTCCGGAGCTAATTCCTGTTTCATGGATCAAAATTTTGCCCAAGCTTCTCAGATATCCTTAAGGAAACTTCCTTGTCCCGCATCTGTAGTAGTCATTGATGCTCGTCCCATTGCTTCCGGGAATATTGTAGAAGAATCAGAACCCATTCAAGTTGTCCTAGGTAGTTTTGTGTATGTAATATCATTTAATATAATTAGTAGTCCAGAGCATCCCATTGTCCTAGGATTACCTTGGTTTGAATTACATAATCCAACCATAGATTGGAGAACAAGAGAAGTCCGATATCGACCACCCCAAGAATCAACTCACCGAGTTTCGACCATTTCACTCCATCAACTACGCGAAGAAGGACCCAAGGAGGCAATGTTCCTATTTGCACTATCAGTACATCCTTCCAGCACTATTAAGAAGGACTCCTTAGTACAACTTCCGGCAAAATATCATCCTTATGCCAATGTATTTGACAAGGTAAAAGCCGGTACCCTTCCTCATCATCGTCCCTATGACTGTCCCATCGATTTACAACCAGGAACCGAGCCACCATGGGACCAATTTACAACTTGTCACCCACCGAGTTAGAAGTCCTTCGAGCCTACATAGAGGAGAACTTGGCAAGCGGTTTCATCCGTCATTCGAAATCTCCGGCCGGTGCACCCATCTTCTTTGTCAAGAAGAAAGATGGCTCACTTCGTCTCGTCGTTGATTACCGCGGATTGAATAAAGTCACCATCCGGAATAGGTATGCACTTCCTCTTATATCAAGTCTTTTAGAGCGAGTTAATGGTGCCAAGTTTTTTACTAAAATCGACCTACGAGGAGCGTATAACCTCGTGCGGATCCGACCGGGAGATGAATGGAAGACCGCCTTTTGCACGCGGTATGGGCATTTCGAGTATATTGTTATGCCGTTCGGCCTAACCAATGCACCCGCAGTATTCCAACACATGGCAAATGATATCTGTTTGATCATCTATCTGGATGATCTATTGATTTATTCGAAGACCCAGGAAGAGCACGATTCTCATGTACTATTAGTACTAAAGCGACTCTGCGAGAATGATCTTTATGCCAAGCTAGAAAAATGTAGCTTTGACTGCAAGCAAGTGGAATTTCTAGGCTACGTCATCTCCTCAAAGGGCATCGCCATGGATCCAGCTAAAATCCAAACTGTACTAGAGTGGCAAATTCCATGGTCGGTACGAGATGTACAATGTTTTCTAGGTTTTGCTAACTTCTACCGTAAGTTTATACAGGATTACTCGAAGATTATTTTACCTCTCACACAACTTACGAAGAAGGGCCAAGCATTTCTTTGGTCCATCGAAGCAGATATGGCTTTTCGACATCTTAAGAAAGCCTTTACATCAGCACCAATTCTAGCTCATGTGGATACAAGCAAACCATTCATCATGGAGGCCGACGCATCAGATTTCGCCCTCAGTAGCATCCTTTCTCAACAAGGAGATAAAGACGAGTTGCATCCGGTGGCTTTCCATTCGCGCAAATTCGATGTCGCAGAAATCAACTACGAAATACATGACAAAGAGTTATTAGCCATCGTGATTCATTTGTGCAATGGCGGCATTTCTTAGAGGGCTCTCCACATCAGGTCATTGTCTTTAGCGATCATAAAAATCTTGCTTATTTTCAGAACGCTCGCGTACTAAATCGACGGCAAGCTCGGTGGGCGCAATTCCTCACGCGTTTCGACTTCAAAATCACATATCGACCGGGGAAGCAACAAGGAAAAGCAGACGCACTATCACAGCGTTCATATCTTGCACCTCGTCCTGGTGATGCAACATTTGATAATCAAAAGCAAGTAATTTTGGGACCAACACGATTGCACACGACGCGGATTTTTCACACCCCGATGGATTCACGGATTACCGATGACATATGTGTAACCTTGAAGACGGATAGTTTTGCTCAAGACATCATGGCGCACATTGATACTTCTCGGGCATCCTGTTCTCGGTCTCAACAACCAGGTATTGACAACCGACAATTCGAATATCATGATGGTTTATTATTCTTTAAAAAGCGCGTATATGTCCCCGATTGCTCCTGTCGCCTTCAAATCGTCCAGCATTGTCACGACACCCATACGGCGGGACATTTCGGTAGTACTAAGACGTTGGAGCTAGTGCAGCGATCTTTTTGGTGGCCCCACATGCGCCGTTTTGTCGACGACTGTTGGGATTACGGTCCCTCCGGATGGGATGGTCGGATGTCCGGGAATCGGGAATGAAGTCCCGAATGAGGAGTACCCGGTATCGGAGCCGGATGATGAAGACCCGGTTCCGGATCCGGATGATGAAGACCCCGGCTACGGAGCCGGATGATGAAGACCCCGGCTACGGAGCCGGATGACGAATGTACCCGGAGGGAGATCCGGATGCGGGGACATATTTGTGAATATGTTTGCCAAGGGCCCTTCAGGCTATACTTGTCAATAGCCCGAAAGTCATATGTGTATAAATATGACTTAGGGCAAACAGTTTTGTTGTTGTTGCTCATTTTTCTGTTTTCCACTTAGAGAGAGCGAAGTGAGAGCAGTAGAGAGTGAGAGAGAGAGAGAGGGAAACGAAGAGGTCAACGCCTCTGTGTAATACCGCCACCTGTGGTGAGGACAGCGAGCTCAAGGTCGTCGCCTTGCAGCTCGCCATTGTACATTCCCTGCGTATAGTGATAGTTGGAGTCTTGCACTCCCGTGGTTTTTCCCGTCTAGGGTTTTCCACGCTAAACCCTGTGCATTCGTGTCTCTCTCTGTGTTTTCGATTTTCTGCTGCATTGATTCGTGTTTCCTCGGTTGTGGCCGAGAGGTGTAGAAATTGAAAGCGTCAATTTCTAACAATCTGGTATCAGAGCGACTACAGTGCAGAAAATGGAAGGCGGCAGCAGCGGGCAGCCGGGGATGATAGTGTTGAATGCGCAGAACTACGCCGACTGGAAGATAAAGATGAAGGATCTGCTCATTGTTCGGGACCTGTATGAACCGATCGATAGGTCGGAAATACCCAAGGGGGTACTTGAGACGGAATGGAGGCTTCTGAACCGGAAAGCCGTTGCAACCATTCGGCAATACGTCGACGTGAGCGTTCTACAACATGTGGCGAACGACACCAACGCATATGAGATGTGGCAGAAGCTGTCGGGCCTCTACGAGAGGAAGAATGCGTTGAACCGGACCTCCCTGATGAGGAAGATAGTGAACCTCAAGTACCGGGACGGCGAGAGTATGGTGGAACACGTAAGCACGTTCATGGGATTCGTGAACCAGCTTGCGGCGATCAAGTTCCCGTTGGAGGATGCAATGCAAGCCATCATCCTGATGTGTACTTTGCCGGCAAGCTAGGAGAACTTGGTGGTGACTCTCAGCACCTCCTGCACCGAAGATAACTTGTCCTTACAAACGGTAAAGACAAGCATTTTGAACGAAGAAGCGCGTCGGAGAGATAAAGAACCGGCCTCCGATCCGAAGATGCTGCTTACCGAATCGGATCGGGGAAGACAACGGAACCGGAGTCCGCAAAGACGGGGGAAGTCGGGGACCCGGTCGCAGTCAAGAGGAAGGCCCACATGCTTCCACTGTGGGAAGCCGGGGCACTTCCGAAAGAATTGTCGGCATTACCGAAAAGACAACGGAGCCGACGACACCGATTCGAAGAAGTCTTCGGAACGGAACGGTGCTTACCGGGGAGCCACGGACCGGAATGGTTCGGATCGGCGAGAGCAGGACCGGAAAGGAACGACGGCACTCGCGGCAAGTGAAGAGGAGATCATGCTCATCACCGAAGAAGGTGAACTAAACGTTGCCGGCGATGAGACTACCTGGGTGGTCGATTCCGGAGCGTCGTTCCACCTGACCCCGGAAAGAAGATACTTCTCATCTTACACAGTCGGTGAGCATGGCTGTGTTCGGATGGGAAATGAAGGTACGTGCCGGATTGCCGGCATAGGAGACGTGTGGTTGACAACCTCGACCGGATGCAAAATGTTGCTGAAGGATGTCCGACACGTTCCGGAGGTTCGATTGAACCTGATTTCGGCCGGGAGGCTAGACGATGAAGGCTACACAGGTAGCATCCGGAACGGCGTAATGAAGTTCAGCAAGGGGAGCCTGATAGTGGCTCGGGCCCGGAAAGTCAACACACTGTACCTTATGAATGCCTGGTTGTGTCCGGAGGAGTTGAACGTGGCAGCCGACACTGCCGGTGAGCTGTGGCACAAGAGACTGTGCCACATGAGTGAGAAGGGGATGAAGAGGCTTGCAGAAGACAACCTTATTCCAGTGAAGCATGTGCACCTGGAGAAGTGCACCGATTCCCTGGCCGGTAAGCAGAACCGAACCTCTTTCCACTCAAGGCCACCGACGAGACGTAGTGCACCATTGGAGTTGGTGCACACTGACGTGTGTCAAGTAGAAACGAAGTCACATGGCGGAGCCCAGTACTTCGTGACATTCATTGATGACCACAGCCGGAAGCTGTGGACGGCACCGTTGAAGACAAAGGACCAAGTGTTGTGCGTCTTCAAAGAACTCCACGCGAGAGTGGAAAGGGAATCCGGCAAGAAGCTAAAAGCGATACGAGCGGATAACGGAGGGGAATACCGAGGGCAGTTCGAGGAGTATTGTCGCTCGAAGGGAATCCGGCTCGAGTTTACTGTGCCGAAGACGCCGAATCTGAACGGGCTGGCCGAGAGGATGAACCGGACCATAATGGAGAGGGTCCGGAGTATGCTGGCGCATGCGAAATTACCCAAGGGGTTTTGGGCTGAGGCAATGTCGACGGCGACATACGTGATAAACAGATCACCCTCAGTACCTTTGGACGGAGACACGCCGCAGAGAGTGTGGACCGGTAGGGAAGTATCCTACCGGCATCTGAAGGTGTTCGGGTGTCTCGCATATGTGCATGTGGCAAAGGACCGGAGAGGAAAGCTAGATCCAAAGACCCGACCATGCATATTCCTCGGTTACGGCGATGACGAGTTCGGCTACCGGGTATGGGACCCGGTCGACAAAAGGATATTCCGGAGTCGTGATATCATCTTCATGGAGGACAAGACACTCGCCGACTGGGAGTCAGAGAAGAAGATGAAGAGCTCCAAGTCGACCAGTGAGGATCAACTCTACGAGGAGCAGTCCCGACCGGAAAGGGACAGGTTAGCACTCGAGGATCCGGCCGAAGACGGTGAAGAAACAGAACCGGCCGAGGAAGATGAAACTGATACCGGAACCGGCCCCGATCCCGAAATGGATTCGGATGAAGAGGAAACGGAGGAGCCGGTTACCGAAGCTCCGGAACGGAGATATCCTCTAAGAGAGAGAAGGCCCCCCGGAGATTTCCGGAACCAGAGCACGTGCTGCTAACCGACGAAGGGGAGCCGGAGAGTTTTGAAGAAGCAAAGCTTGACATCCATAGCCGCAGGTGGTTAAGTGCCATGCAGGAGGAGATGGATTCCCTGCATGAGAACCACACATATGAACTTGTGGAGTTGCCGAAAGGAAAGCGGGCACTTCGAAACAAGTGGGTGTTCAAGCTGAAACCGGGAGATGCCGGAAACCCCCCGAGATACAAAGCCAGGATCGTGGTGAAGGGGTTCCAGCAGAAGAAGGGCGTCGACTTCGACGAGATATTTGCCCCGGTAGTGAAGATGACCTCCATCCGGACGGTGCTGAGCATAGCGGCAAGCATGGACCTCGAGGTAGAACAGATGGACGTGAAGACGGCATTCCTTCACGGTGACCTCGAAGAAGAGATCTACATGCAGCAACCGGAAGGATTCGAGAAGAAAGGGAAGGAGCACCTGGTATGCCGGTTGAAGAAGAGCCTTTACGGACTGAAGCAGGCTCCCCGGCAATGGTACCGGAAGTTCGACTCTTTCATGACCGACGAAGGGTACCACAAAACGCAGTCCGATCACTGCGTGTTTGTGAAGAAGTTCGAAGGAGGAGACTTTTTAATACTCCTCCTGTACGTGGAAGACATGTTGATCGTCGGACGGGACCAGGTCAAGATACGGATGTTGAAGAAAGCGCTTCACCGAACCTTCTCAATGAAGGACCTGGGTCCGGCGAGGCAAATACTAGGGATGCACATCATCCGGGACCGGAAGAAGAAGCAGTTGTGGCTGTCACAGGAGAAGTACGTGACAAAGGTGCTTCACCGGTTCAACATGTCGGAAGCAAGACCGGTCGGGTCAACCCTTCCGGCAAACTGCAAGTTGTCCAGCAAGCAAAGCCCCAAGACAAAGGCTGAGAAGGAGGACATGATGAAAGTACCATATGCCTCTGCCGTCGGAAGCTTGATGTACGCAATGGTGTGTACAAGACCGGACATAGGATATGCAGTCGGAGTGGTGAGCCGGTACATGAGCAATCCCGGCAAAGAGCACTGGAACGCGGCCAAGTGGATACTCTGATACCTGAAGGGCACGGCAAACGTGTGCCTCCGATTCGGCTCCGGTAAGCCCGAACTCGACGGCTTTACCGATTCGGATATGTTGGCTGATGCAGATACCAGCCGGTCCACATCAGGGTATGTGATGACGTATGCAGGGGGAGCTGTTTCGTGGCAGTCGAGGCTGCAGAAGACGGTTGCATTGTCAACCACGGAGGCGGAGTACATGGCGGCTGTTGAAGCCGGCAAGGAAATGATATGGATGAAGGACTTCATTAGAGAGCTCGGTATCCGGCAGGAGGAGTACCGACTCTACTGCGACAGTCAGAGTGCCATCCACCTTGCCAAGAACGCGGCCTATCACTCCCGGACGAAGCACATCCAGCGAAGATATCACTGGATCCGGGAAAGGATAGAAGACCAGGAGTTCGTGCTGACGAAGATCCACACGGACGAGAACGGGTCAGATATGCTGACCAAAGTGCTCACACCCGACAAGCTGGAAGCGTGCCGGAAGAGGGTCGGACTGGAAAGACATCCCATGCCGAAGTGAAGGGGGAGTTTGTTGGGATTACGGTCCCTCCGGATGGGATGGTCGGATGTCCGGGAATCGGGAATGAAGTCCCGAATGAGGAGTACCCGGTATCGGAGCCGGATGATGAAGACCCGGTTCCGGATCCGGATGATGAAGACCCCGGCTACGGAGCCGAATGATCAAGACCCCGGCTACGGAGCCGGATGACGAATGTACCCGGAGGGAGATCCGGATGCGGGGACATATTTGTGAATATGTTTGCCAAGGGCCCTTCAGGCTATACTTGTCAATAGCCCGAAAGTCATATGTGTATAAATATGACTTAGGGCAAACAGTTTTGTTGTTATTGCTCATTTTTCTGTTTTAGAGAGAGCGAAGTGAGAGCAGTAGAGAGTGAGAGAGAGAGAGAGGGAAACGAAGAGGTCGACGCCTCTGTGTAATACTGCCGCCTGTGGTGAGGACAGCGAGCTCAAGGTCGTCGCCTTGCAGCTCGCCATTGTACATTCCCTGCGTATAGTGATAGTTGGAGTCTTGCACTCCCGTGGTTTTTCCCGTCTAGGGTTTTCCACGCTAAACCCTGTGCATTCGTGTCTCTCTCTGTGTTTTCGATTTTCTGCTGCATTGATTCGTGTTTCCTCGGTTGTGGCCGAGAGGTGTAGAAATTGAAAGCGTCAATTTCTAACAACGACTACGTTCGGACCTATGATGCTTGCTACCGAGCAAAGATGCCATGACACCATCCATATGGCTTGTTGGAACCCTTACCGATTCCAAGTAAGCCGTGGCAGTCTATTTGTCTTGATTTTATCATAGATCTGCCGGTCTCGAAGGGGTTCGATGCTATCCTAACCGTCGTCGATCGATATACGAAGATGGCACATTTTGTGTCGTGTACTAAAGCCATCACTAGCGAGGAAACCGCCGCCCTTGTTATGCGTGAGGTATTTCGCCATCATGGCCTCCCAGACAGTATTATCAGTGACCAAGGACCGCAATTTGTCTCCAAATTTTGGTAGCATCTCTTCAAGATGCTCAAGGTCTCTTGCAACCTCTCCTCCGGCTACCATCCTCAAACCGACGGGCAGGCAAAACGAACAAACCAAACGCTGGAGCAATATCTCCGATGTTTCCTGAGTTATCAACAGGACGATTGGGCCGAGATTCTCCACTTTGCGGAGTTTGCGTATAATAATGCTATTCACTCCTCGACTCGGGTCTCCCCATTTTTCGCTTATACCGGTTTCCATCCTCGCTGGTCGGTGATCGACACCCCGGAGCTACCTACCAACCCTCGTGCCGAGGATCATTTGGAGAGGCTACGCAAGATCCAGATGGATCTCTCTACTCACCTTCGTCATGCTCAACACACACAGAAGACTTATGCGGATCGTCATCGCATTCCCTCCTCTTTTGCCATCGGAGATCGAGTATGGCTCTTACGTCGTCACATCAAGACTACTCGACCGTGCGACAAGTTGGATTATCGACGACTCGGTCCCTTCCGTATTGCGGGTAAGATTAATGATGTCACATTCCGCCTTGATCTCCCTCCACAACTTCAGATACATCCAGTTTTCCATTGTTCTCTTCTTGAACCTTATAAAGCCAACACCATTCCCGATCGTGTGACACCTCCGCCGCCCCCGCTGGAGTTGGACACCGGCCCGGAGTATGAAGTTGCTGCCATCCTCGATTCCAAACTTGTTCACAACAAACTTTATTACTTGGTCGATTGGCTCCGTTATAGTCCGAGCGAATGTACTTGGGAACCTGTCGAGCATGTTGCCAATGCACAGGATCTTCTTGCTTATTTCCACCGAAAGTACCCAGACAAACCTGGTCCGCAATCAGCGCCGACTCGTTCCACTCGTCGTCTTTAAGGGGGAGATAGTGTCATGATATGGCAAGACTCGAACCCATGTCCTTAGGTTATATGGGTCGAGCTCCTGACCATTAGACCATCTATTGTAATACGTAGGATATTATTTTCATTTACATTTTATTATAGGAAATTAGTGTATATTCCAGATTTCTCTGGAACATTCTAGAAGCTTCAGGATTACTCCTGAAAACACTATAAAAGAGGGCACTAGGCATTATGTTTAACCAAATTGGTTCAACGCCAGTCTTAAGCCTCTTAGGCGCTTTGTACTTATCTTTCACATAATATATTAGTTGTTGTCATCATCTTTCTCTCTCTCTCTCATTCTCGCTATCTCTCTCTCTCCTCTTCTCACTTCCTCTCTCGGGAGTCTTACGCAGTCCCGTCCTCTTAGTACTAATAGTACTGCTCTTCTTTAGTACTAATTCCATCTCTGTTTTAGTACTATTCCTGACAACATGTGGCCGCCTAACGTGAAATCAAGGTGGCAGATTAACCCAATGGGGCGAACCAATCGCATATCGGTCATCCGAAGCCAAAAGGGGCAAGGTTCACATTGGTTCAGTCCGAGTGTGTGACATGTGGCCTCACTGATGACATTCACGCCGGACCCACCGTCAATTATGCATCCATGAAGGCCACCGTCGATTTTGGGAATCCATGATGGGTGGGCTCGTCTCTGTCGTGACTTGAGAATAGGAGAGAGAAAAATAAGATGACAGTAGAAGGTAGAGGGAGAGAGAGAGAAAGAACACTCGAAATGGAAAGAGAGTTTATATTATAAGAGTGCAAGGATTACAAAGAGTAGGCTAAGGGGCTACAAACTGGTGTTGAACCGAATGAGTTGTGATGAATGAACACCTATTTATAGGTCCTTATGGAGTATTCTGGAATGTTCTAGAATATTTTAGATATTTATGATATAATCATGGAATATCCTAGAATGTTCTAGAATACTCTAGAATGTTCTAGAATACTCTAAATGTCTTGTAATAACTAATAATATATTTATTATAACTATACATCATATATGTTAGTATAATGTTTAAAGGTCTAACATATAGACCAAGACGTCTTGAGCTCGAATCCTTGTAAGGCCAAAATGTATGTCGTCATGACATTATCCCCCCTTTTCGACGATGAGTTCCACGAGTCGGAAGACAAGATTTCTGACTTGGCTTATGAGGATATTTGTTGTGAAATGCAGCAACCATTTCAGAGGCATTAGCAAGATTCTCAAGAGGTTCCCATGTTCGATCCTTAGGTGTATAACCTAACCAGTCAACCAAATAATACAGTTTGTTGCGAACGATCTTGGAGTCGAGAATGGCAGCAACTTCATATTCGGAGCCATTCGAAATTTCGATTAGAGGTGGGGAAGATGTAAGACGGCCTGGAATAGAGCTGGTTGTGTACGGCTCCAAAAGTGAAACATGGAAGACCGGGTGAAGATGCATATGAGGGGGAAGATCAAGGAGAAATGCCACATCATTGATCTTACCAGATATCACATATGGGCCAAAACGTTGATAATCCAATTTGCAGCAAGTTCGGGTTGTTTTAATGCGACCTTGTAAAAGCCATACTCGATCCCCCACTTGAAACGTAGTCGATGAATCACGTCGATGACGGTCGGCAACCTTCTTTTGAGTGTTTTGAGCATCACATAAATGGTGCAAAAGGATATCTTGAACTTCTTGGAGTCGGGTGAGCCGATCTTCAGCAGCCGGGTTTGTCGAGAGTTCGGGATGTTCAAACATAGTCCAACGAGGATTGTACCCAATGTTTGCAAAAAATGGGGAATATCCAGTAGAAGAATGTTCTGAGTTATTGTAAGCAAATTCCACCAAATGTAATAGATCAACCCAATCATCTTGTTGATAGTTGACAAAACAACGAAGATATTGTTCTACTGTTTGGTTGGTGCGCTCACTCTATCCGTTAGTTTTTGGATGATAGCCGGAAGAGAGTTTGCAAGAAGTATGTAAGAATTTGAACATGTGCCGCCAAAATTTTGAGATGAACTGGGGACCCCGATCACTGATAATATCATCAGGAAGACCATGATGCCGAAACACCTCTCGCATGAGTAACTCGGTTGTCTCTTGGCTCGTAATGGCCTTTGTGCAGGGAAGAAAATGTGCCATCTTGGTAAAACGATCTACTACCGTGAGAATAGAATCAAAACCCTTGGAAGCTGGTAGATCCATAATGAAGTCCAATGAAATAGATTACCATGGACTCTCAGGAATAGGCATTGGCTGTAATAAGCCATATGGATGATGTTGAGGTTTTTTGGACGGCAACATGTATCACAACTACGAACATAATCCGTAACAAAATGGCGAAGTCGTGGCCACCACTACCTTCGAGAAATTAACGCCAAAGTCTTGTGGATGCCAAAATGTCCAGCCATTGGTGTATCATGACATTGTTGCAAGACTTGGAGTCGAGAAGGACCATCAGGCACATATAGGAGATTTTGTCGAAAAAGTAAACCATCATGCCAATTGAACTGGTTGTAGTCTTGACGAGGATTTTGAGATTGTGAACAAGAAGCATGATTTGGGATAATATGGCTCAGAATATCTTGGGCGAATTCATCAGTCTCAATATGCTCCCGAATGGAGTCTAGAAGACTTGAATCCTCGGGTGTGTCTATAGCATGAAAAGCCATTAGTCGTAAACGGTCAAGACCCAAGAGGATTTGCTTCTGACTTTCAAATGCGGCCTCTCCTGGTTGAAGTTCCATATATGAACGCCGAGATAAAGCATTTGCTTTGCCTTGTTGCGTCCCAGGGCGATATAGAATTACGAAGTCAAAACGAGTTAAAAACTGCGCCCAACGAGCTTGTCGACGACTCAAGACTCGAGCACTTTGGAAGTACGTTAGATTTTTGTGATCATTATAGACAATGATTTGTTGAGATGAACCCTCCAAAAAATGACGCCATTGTTGAAAAGAATCCACAATTGCAAGAAGCTCTTTGTCGTGAATTTCATAGTTGATTTCTGCAGCTTCGAATTTCCGTGAATGAAAAGCCACAGGGTGCAGTTGGCCATCATTGCTAATCTGGGATAATACGCTTCCTAGTGCGAAGTCGGATGCATCAGCTTCCAGTATAAAGCGCTTCAATGGATCAACATGCATCAAAATTGGTGCGGATGTAAATGCTTGCTTTAATCCTTCAAATGCAGAGTTTGCATTTATACTCCACACAAATGGTTGATTCTTCTGTGTCAGTTGAGTGAGGGGCAATACGATATTTGAATAATCTTTGATGAACTTGCGATAAAAGTTTGCGAACCCTAAAAAACATTGTACATCTCGCACAGACTGTGGTGTTTGCCAATCCAAAACTGTTTGAACCTTTGCTAGATCCATAGAGATGCCATGTGAAGAGACTATATACCCCAAAAATTCCACTTGACGCTGGTCAAAGCTGCACTTCTCCAATTTTGCATAGAGACCATATTCATGCAATCGTTGCAAAGCTTGTCGAACGTGTATATCATGATCCTCTTGAGTTTTTGAGTGGGTCAAGATATCATCTAGGTAAATTATGACGAAAATATCGAGGAAATCTTGAAAAATGTCATTCGCCATATGTTGGAAAACTGTTGGTGCATTCGTGAGACCAAATGGCATCACTGTATACTCAAAATGGCCATAGCGAGTACGAAAAGCAGTCTTCCATTCATCCCCAAGACGAATTCGAACAAGATTGTAAGCACCTCGAAGATCTAACTTTGTGAAATACTTAGCTCCATTGAGGCGTTCCAGAAGGCTCGAAATCAATGGTACAACATATCGGTTTCGAATAGTTACTTTATTCAATCCTCAATAATCCACGACCAGACGAAGCGAACCATCTTTCTTCTTAACGAAAAATATGGGTGCGCCGGTAGGAGATCTTGAATGCTGGATAAACCCATTCGCCAAGTTCTCATCAATATATTCCCGAAGAACCTCTAACTCTGTGGGTGAAAGGTTATAAATTGGCCCCCATGGAGGCTCTTTTCTAGGCTGCAAATCAATCGGGCAATCATATGGTCGATGCTCTGGTAGTCTATTGGCCTTCACCTTATCAAAAACATCGGAGAATTCTATATATTTCTTCGGTAGTTGGACCCCCGATTCTTGTGAGCTCGATGTGGGAGTTCCTAAAACTGTGAACACCAACATGTCTTCCTTTCGTCCTTCCTCACGTAATTGATGTATAGAGATTGTCGAAATCTTTTGGAATGTCATATCCTTTGTTGGAGTTTTAAGAGGCTCAGAATGTATTGTGACTTCTTCGATGGTTCTTTTTCTCCAATCAATAGTTGGGTTATGTAGCTCAAACCATGGAAGACCAAGAACTAGGGAGTGCTCTGGACTACTAATGATGTTGAATGAGATGACACTAGCCAAATTGCCTAGGACTACATGAATTGGTTCAGACTCTTCAACTATATCACTTGATGCTATGGGGCGTCCATCAATGACTCCGACGGACATTGGGCTTGGGAGCTTATGCAACTGAATATTATGCATTACAGCAAACTCACGATCCATGAAACAAGAGTTGGCTCCAGAGTCTAAGAGGGCAGAAGCTGGGACTCGATGGCACGTAGATGTGTTAAGCTCAACTTGTGCAGAGAAAACTCGACTAACTTGACCGGATGAAATGGAACCACAACTAGGGACGGACGTTACATGCCTAGGGTTGTCCAACCAAATGGCTCCGATTTTGGCCGGACTTACTCGTTTAACACATCATCTAATTGTCTCAAGACATCAAATGTATTTTTATGACAGGGACTACCAGGCCTACTTGGGTTACGAGAAGGCGGGGCAGAAATTGAGATGGGATTGTCATGAGCACTTACTTGGTTAACTTGTCGTCATGGTTTATGTGGACAATTCACAGCAATATGCCCTGGACCACCACAATAGAGGCATAGACGATTCACTCGTCGTCGTTGCTTTTCAGCATCCGATAATGGTCCTCGATGTCGTGTTGTCTCGATTTCCATTGGAGTAGGGCCTTCCACCACACTTGACTTTGATACTTGGGGTGGAGTTGCAACCACCGAAGCATATGTTTCTATTGGTCGAAAACGTAACATTTGTTGGCGCTCAGAACGCCGCTCAAATAAGCGATTGTCACATCGCACGGCCCGGCTTACTGCTTCAGTAAGAGATTTTGGATCATCATGGAAGGTAAGAAGTAAATCCTTCACATCATTGCGCAGACCTTGACGAAATTGGTCCATTAATGCTGCCTCGTCCCATGGAATATCACATGCTAGAAGGCGAAAATCTGCAGCATAAGCAGAAGCAGGACGATCTCCTTGTCGTAATCGCCGAATTTTGTTTATTGCAGTCCTCATACTATCAGTGTCTCCAAAGTTGGCTTGGAACTCATTAATAAACCCTTCAAAATCTTCTAATAATGGTGAGCGCTTCTCTAGGAGTGGTGCAAACCACGCTAATGCGGTACCCGTTAACAAGGTACCAACTAGACCCACACGAGCAACATCAGTTGGGTAACGGCTAGGATGCAATTTAATCACAAGCCGTACCTGATTTAAAAATCCACAAAACTGAGACCTTGTACCATCAAACTTGGTCGGCAGACTAATCTTGGGTTCCTTCGGCGAGGTTTGAACTTCCGCCGCTTGTTGTTGCAATAGAGTAGTCTCCAATTGATGCACCCGTTGAGATAATTCTTCATATTGTTGTACTTTTTCAGCACTTAATTGTTGTAGGTCTCCCAACAATCTTTGATTTTCATGCTCTAGTGCCACGAATTTGGTTGTTAGCATTTCGAACTCGGAGAGAACACGCATATATTCTTGCTTGCTGACGGACTCCATAGTTGCGATAGAAAATTGCTAGATTTGGTTGAATAAGGTTAAGATAAGAAGAAGAAGTTGGAGAAGAAGAAAAGAGATAGATTCGGTTCAAACTGTCGTGACTTGAGAATAGGAGAGAGAAAAATAAGATGACAGTAGAAGGTAGAGGGAGAGAGAGAGAGAAAGAACACTCGAAATGGAAAGAGAGTTTATATTATAAGAGAGCAAGGATTACAAAGAGTAGGCTAAGGGGCTACAAACTGGTGTTGAACCGAATGAGTTGTGATGAATGAATAGACACCTATTTATAGGTCCTTATGGAGTATTCTGGAATGTTCTGGAATATTTTAGATATTTATGATATTTAATATAATCATGGAATATCCTAGAATGTTCTAGAATACTCTAGAATGTTCTAGAATACTCTAAATGTCTTGTAATAACTAATAATACATTTATTATAACTATACATCATATATGTTAGTATAATGGTTAAAGGTCTAACATATAGACCAATACGTCTTGAGCTCGAATCCTTGTAAGGCCATACAAAATGTATGTCGTCATGACAGTCTCTGGCTCTGTCAGGTTAACAGGGAGTGCGACCGATTTTGTCATTAGTCGTGAGCATAGCCAAGGTATCCCGAAAGCGCAGCATGAGCGATAAAAGCTTATGCACGAGAACTGGTAAGGGCTTCCCACATATGTTCATCTTCTACCACAGTGGATGGTCCTGCGGTGGTGCACCGATGGTCACGTCCTGCATCTCTGTGTGCATCCGTTCCACGTTGCTTTTATTGACGGTCTCAATCCATTCCTTGGCTGCATGTCGGACGTCATCTTGTTCTTGCCTTTGGTTGGCTTCGGTCTTGCTACATGTAGTCACGTGTTGAACGTCAGCCATAATAGTATTCACAGTTGGGGCCTTGCCGCGGTCCGTGGTTGGGCATTGGGTAGCGTTGTCACGAAGATTCGCGCGTGCGTGTGCTACTCGAGCGACCACCGGGGTCTTGGACTGGGGAGGATGTTTGCAGAATTATCGAAGAGATGACGATCAATGTAAGATTAGATGAAATTGGTTTACTTGAGAAGAAGAAAGATTGTACACTTGAGAAGTAGAAAAATATGAAGAAGATAAAGACAAATATAATTATATTGATGATAGTGGTGTTGGTGATATCACATATTGAGCCCCCCTTACACAAGCCCAACTAGAGGCTTTTATACTAGGTCTTTCCATGCTTGTGACATGCACAAAACCATGGGCTAAAACCATGGTTTTGTGCACACAGTTTTGCTTATGTCATGCACAAACCATGGGTTTAGAACCATGGTTTTGTGCACATGGTTTTCTAATGGTTGTTTCATCTATAATTCATATATGAAAAGTAAATACATAAAATCTACACTATATGATAGTTGTCCTAGTCGTAAGGCAATTATCTTGTATCTTAGAGGTGCAAGGTTCAAACCTTGCTTGCACCCCTGTGTATGAACTCAAGTGCCACTAGGCCTTAGGTTTATTTGCTAAGTGCATGTGCAATGTTGCACATCCTTGGTTTATTCGTCTCACTCGGTTTCACACCGTAGCCGAAAATCGTCACAACAGCGTAGTGGCCGGGTTGGTTACACTTAAAGCAGGTAACTGATGCCGAGTTGTTGTTGTCACCGTGCTCTCTGTGAGGGAAAGGTTGTGAGTGGTTCCCGGCTGCTTGTGTAGGCGTGTTGGCCCGTGGCGTGTTGTCCAGGATGTTAGGAAGGGGGTCCCAACGACGATTGTCATTCTGTCGTCGATTGTTCCGCGAACCTCTGTAAGAGTTTCTTCTATCGTTTCGTGAATACTGTTGATCGTATTGGTCATCCCGGTCATCATCGTACCGGTCATACTCATCGTTTGCTCTATATTGGTCATCGCGGTCTTGGTCACGGCGGTCGTTCGATCTCCTGCGGTTGTCGTGGTGATAGCGGTCGTCGTCGCGGCGGTAGTCGTCGTCGCGGCGCCAACGATCTGGGGATCGTGGTCACTCGTTCTCCCGATTTTGGTATGACTGACGTTCGTCCTGCCATGAGTAAGTATTCTGAGGCTCGATCTGGTGAACCAAAGCCGTCGTTGTGTGGTTGAGCATGTTGTATTTGCATTGTTACCGTGTGGGATCGAGACTTACATATTGGACAATGTGGCCGGTGAGGGCACTCGAGAGCCAGATGGCCTGAGCCCGAACAAGTTGTGCATTGGAGGTCTTGTCGAAACTGGTTGTCCTCCTGAGGAAGAGTTCTTTGCAAAGAGCCCATGGAGAAAATCGTGGTATGTTGTGTCCGATCAATGGCAAGGACGTGTGCGATGACTTGCTCGATTGTTTGGTTCGAGAAATTGCTAAGTGCGAGAGTCATCCGTAGAGGCTCCCGTAGACTGGAAAGGAAGGTATCTGGAATGTGATGAGCGGAGACATCATTGGCCAGTTGTCGGTAGAGATCCTGAAACCGGATCGTGAATTGGGCGACCGTCTCGTGAGGTTCTTGGCTCATGGAAAAGAATTGCCGTAGCAGTTCGCGCTTTGGAACTTCGCGGTGAAATAATTCTAGAAACTTTGTTTGGACGTCCTGGAACGTTGTGACCTCCCCCACATCAAAGCGGGAATACCATCGAGCAGCCGGTCCATCGAGGGATAAAGCAAATTCCGAGATTTTGGAGGACTCGATTTCGGCAGCTGATAACCACTGCATCGAGTGGTTGGCCTGCCATGTGGACACGAAAGCACCGGTGTTTAATTCCGCGTCGGGGCCATCTGTATATCGTGGGAAAGGGTAATGCATGGTATCAAGATCCGGGTCTTCAGGTAAAGCCGGAAAAGGGTTAGGGTCAGGTTGGGTGACCTCTAGAGGGCTTGGCGGGGAGGTCGGTGCGGAATCAACTCGCGACTGGGTATCGGGTGGCGAGGATTGCAACCGGTGAGCCTCTGATAGTTCCTCGAAAGATTGTTCTGTGACCGCCGAGTCGGAAGTTCCTTTGACTGGCTCAGGGCATCGGGCAAGTGGCCGAGACCGCGTGATGCGATTGGGCGCCGTAATGGCGGCTAGGGTTTGCCTCCTACGTAGTTCGCTGTGACCTTACAGTTGTAACCGTCCATGCCAAATTGTGTTAACTGTTTCTGGGGAAACACCTTTGATGAGCCCACAGGCTATCAGTATCAAGGGATCATGTTATGTGGAAACCTCTTTTACACTGAGAAGAAAATATGAGAACGAGGAGCTTGCACGGGCTACAACCCGTTAAGCATAGACGTAGCTTGGTTGCGAGTACCGGGGAGAATACACCAATGAAGGAACAGTAAGAGTGAGATTTATATTAAATGAAAAGCTCACAATGATTATAGTACACGGCGCTCGGCCAAAAACAGGTTGTGCAAAGCTCAGTGCTACCCTTTGAGGTATGCATATCTCAAGTTATATAGTTTTCCTCTTCAGACAGAGCCGATCCATCGGCTGATTGTGAGGGCTAAAGACTCGACTATTTCTAGTTCTACCTATTTCCTCACCTACTATTCTACCTACCAACGAGTTTACATAATGTATTTATATTTCTAGCCTATGGACAACAGCGTGTGTAACTCTGTAGCCTTCTGTTGATGAAGTTGAATCTCAAGGTCGTTGCCTCGGAGCTTCTAGTTGTACTCCTCCTTTTAGCATAGTGATTCTGTTTCTCAAGGTTTGTAGACCACCGTGGTTTTTCCCATTTCGGGTTTCCACGTTAAAATCGTGTGTTTCTATCTCTTGTGCTATTTCTGTTTTTCTTACTCTGTCTAAGTGCATTCTATTTTATGTTCCTTGCACCTGAACATTTGAATGAGAAGCTAGTTGTGGCCGGTCACGATTGTCGACAAAGTGGTATCAGAGCGAACAACACAGGAAATGGAAGAATCATTCGACGGCATGTTCAAGCTCACTGGCTCCAACTACTTAGTGTGGAAGTCGAAGATGAGGGATATGTTGTTGGTTAAAGATCTTTGGTTGCCTGTTCAGTTCAGGGACAAGAGACTAGATAAGATCGATGCCACAGTGTGGGAGGTGATGAACATGAAGACAACGGCATACATCCGGTGCTTCATCGACATCAGCATGTACAACAATTTCAATGAAGAAAGTAAGGCTCATGAACTCTGGGAGAAGATCGGCATCATGTTCCAGAACAAGAATGTTGTTAATCGCGTTTCAGTATTCCGGAAGCTAGTGAGGCTCCAGTACCAAGACAACTCTAGTATGGCAAAGCACATGAATGCCTTCCAGGGACTGATAAACCAGGCAACCTCGTTGGAAGTACCTCTCACCGATGAGGTACTCGCATTACTCCTGCTCGGTTCCCTCACGGACAGTTGGGAGACGCTAGTTGTCACGTTGGGCAACGCCAAGCCGGAAGGAAAACAGTTGTCCCTAGCAAGAGTCAACTCAAGCTTGCTAGATGAAAAAGCTCACCGAAAGGACCAGGAGTCCGGAACCGATCTGAAGGTCTTGGTTACGAAAGATGACCACAACCTGGGAAGAGGCCGGTATCTGAGTCCCCAAAACCAGGACAAATCAGGGACGAGGTCAAAGTCGAGAGGAAGGCCCACATTCCTCTATTGCGGGAAGTCGGGGCACTTTCAAATGAATTGCTGACATTTCCGAAAGGAAAAAGGGGGAGCCAATAGTGTGCAACCAAAAAAAAAAATCAGAAAGCAGGAACATTTCGGCGATCGCGACAAGTGAGGAGAAGTTGTTGCTCATTAGTGAGCGGAACGAAGTGAACCTTGTCGGCGATGAATCGACGTGGGTGGTTGATTCGGGTGCATCATTTCACCTAATCCCTGACCAGAAATTCTTCTCATTGTACAGAGTCGTTGATCTCGGATCCGTAAAGATGGGAAATGAAGGAGCATGCCGACTGGCTGCAAATTCGTGCTGAGAGGTGTTCGACACATTCCAGAGGTTCGATTGAACCTGATATCAGCTGGTCGGTTGGATGATGAAGTCTACACGGGTAGCATCCAGAATGGTGTGATGAGTTCTGCAAGGGGAGCCTAATCGTGGCTCGAGCACGGAAAACCAACACAATGTACATAATGCATGCTCGATTATACCGTGGGGAAGTGAATGTGGCAGCCAAAACAGTCGGTGAATTGTGGCACAGGAGGTTGTGCCACATGAGCCAAAAGGGGATGCGAAAGCTTGCCGAGGACAACCTCATTCCGGATGTGAAGAACATGCAACTTGAGAAATGCACGGATTGCTTGGTTGGTAAGCAAAATCGAACATCCTTCCGAACAAGGCCCCCAATGAGGAAGAAAATACCGTTGGAACTCCTACATACGGATGTATGCCACGTGGACACGAAGTCGCATAGTGGTTCACAATATTTCATGACCTTTATAGACGACTATAGCCAGAAGTTGTGGGTTTCCATGCTGAAGACAAAGGATCAAGTGTTCAAAGAGTTCCAAGCGAGGGCCGAGAGAGAAACCGGTCGTAAGTTGAAGGCAGTCCGAGCGGACAATGGAGGAGAGTACCGCGGACCGTTCGAAGAATATTGCCGAAAAGAAGGAATCTGGCTTAAGTATAACGTGCCAAAAATGCCAAAGCTGAATGGGCTGGCCAACAGAATGAATCAGAACATAATGGAGAGAGTCTGAAGCATGCTTGGGCTGAGGCGCTAATGACAGCAACATATGTGATGAACCGATCACCTTTAGTACCCTTGGACAGTGATATTCCACAATGGGTGTGGAACGGCAAAGATGTGTCGTACCGACATTTGAGGGTGTTTGGTTGTCTTCCTTTTGTGCATGTGGCAAAGGACCAGAGGGGGAAATTAGACCCGAAATCTCGTTCATGCATATTTCTCGATTACGGCGATGATGAGTTCAGCTATCGGCTATGGAACTTAGCCGAGAAGAAGGTGATTAGGAGCCGAGACATTGTCTTCATGGAAGAGAAGACAATGATTGTTTTGGAGAACAAGAAAAGTCTCCAACCACCGAATCGAGCCAAGTCGATGTTTGGCTCGATCGTGTAGATGACGGTGATCTATCAAATACTTGGCAAAATCGAGAAACGATTGATCATCAAGGGGATTCGGCCGAACGACGAACCGAAATCGACTCAGATGAAGAGCTTGAACAACTAACCATACCGAACACAGGCCGAAAATACCCCCTTAGAGAGTGAAGAGCCCCCTGAAGATTTCCACATGAAGAACGTGTACTGCTAACCGATGCGAGGGAGGCGGAAAGCTAAGAAGAATCTAAGAAAGATACCCACAGCCGAGAGTGGTTACGTGCCATGCAAGAAGAGATGGATTCCTTGCATGAGAACCACACATACGAATTGACCGAGTTACCGAAGCGGAAGAATGCACTCCGAAATAAGTGGGTATGCAAGTTGAAACCAGGAGATGGTGGAAATCCACCCAGATACAAAGCACGAATTGTTGTAAAAGGGTTTCATCAAAAGAAGGGCATGGATTTCGACGAAATATTTGCCCCGGTAGTGAAGATGACATCCATCCGAATTGTGTTGAGCATTGCGGCCAACATGGATCTCAAAGTCGAACAATTGGATGTCAAGACAACGTTTCTGCACGGAGATCTCGAAGAGGAGATATTTATGCAGAAGCCGGAAGGATTTGTAGTGAAAGGTAAAGCAAACTTGGTATGCCGATTGAGGAAGAGCCTGTATGGGTTGAAGCAGGCTCCACAGCAATGGTATCAAAAATTCGAATCCTTCATGATTGAAACCGGGTACCACAAAACGTAGGTCTATCACCGTGTATTTGTGAAGAAGTTCGATGGAGGAGATTTCCTCATCCTTTTGTTGTACATGGACGACATGCTAATTGTCGGACGGGACCATATCAAGATCCAAGCACTGAAGAAGGCCTTGAACGGGTCATTCTCAATGAAGGATATGGGTCCTGCAAAGCAAATCCTGGGTATGCACATTGTTCGGGATAGAACAAAGAAATTGTTATGGCTATCACAAGAGAAATATGTGACAAAGGTGCTCCAAAGATTCGGCATGGAAGGCGTGAAATTAATTGGCTCGACACTGCGGACGAACTGCAAGTTGAGTAAAGATCAATGTCCGAAATCGAAAACCAAAAAGGCCGAGATGTCAAAAGTCCCCTAAATGCCTCGGCAGTTGGAAGTCTGATGTACGCAATGGAGTGTACCAAGCCGGACATTGGATACACTATCAGAGTGGTCAGCCGATATATGAGCAATCCCGAGAAAGAGCATTGGGCTACCGTGAAATGGATATTTCGGTACATGAGAGGCACCTCGAGCGTGTGTCTTCATTTTGGCTCAGGTAAGCCCACATTGGAAGGCTACACGGATTCGGACATATCGGCTAATGCAGATACCAGCCCTTCCACGTCCAGATACGTAATGACATACGCAGGGGGAGTTGTCTCGTGGCAATCAAGGTTGTAGAAGGTTGTGGCGTTATCTACCATGGAAGCCGAGTACATGGCCACAGCGGAAGCCGGCAAGGAAATCGAATGGATGAAGGAGTTTATTAGTGAGGTGGGAATTCGGCAAGAAGAATTCCGACTCTATTGTGATAATCAGAGTTCCATCCACCTTGCGGAAAATGTCGCCTACCACTCGAGGACAAAGCACATCCAATGGAGGTATCATTGGCTCCGGGAGAGGGTAGAAGAAATGGAGTTCGCTCTAGTGAAGGTCCACAGGGCCAAAAATGAATCAGATATGTTGACTAAAGTGTTTCCAGCCGAAAAGCTAAGTGCGTGCCGATGTAAGATCGGATTGGTGCAGTACCCCATGTCGTAGTGAAGGGGGAGTTTGTTACGAAGCGGGTCCCTCTAGATGGGAAGAGAAGAGCCGAGTTGATGAGAAACCGAAATCGTGTAGACAGCCAACTCGGACGACTATACTTGTAAATAGTCTAAATATGCCCTTATGAGCTACACTTGTAAATAACCCAAAAGGTGTACTAGTATAAATACTTAGGGAAATCATAATATTATGGAGAGTTGTTGTTAAAAAGGTGACTAAGAAGGTTGTTGCCTCTGTAACTGTGTAACAGTAAGTGAGTGAGAGTGAGAGCGTGTGTAACTATGTAGCCGTCTATTGACGAAGTTGAATCTCGAGGTCATTGCCTCGGAGCTTCTAGTTGTACTCCTCCTTTTAGCATAGTGATTCTGTTTTTCAGGGTTTGTGGACCCCCGTGGTTTTTCCCATTTCAGGTTTCCACGTTAAAATCACGTGTTTCTGTCTCTTGTGCTATTTCTGTTTTTCATACTCTATCTGAGTGCATTCTATTTTACGTTCCTTGCACCCGAACATCCAAACGAGAAGCCAATTGTGGTCTGTCAAGATTCTCAACAAAGGGCTGTTAAGAATTAGGTGATTAAGTATGGGTTAACTAGTACCTAATTATGTGACTAAGATAAGCGGAGGATTATGTCATATGTGTGTGAGAGGAAGAGAGACAGGAATAATTGTTACAAGATGGGCGATGATTAACTCTATACTAAATTAACATCATCAAGTTACAAAATACCCACAATGATGTATATATAGATCTCAAGTGGTGTGAGGAGAGTATAGGTACAATGGTGTAAGTCCTATATTAAATATACTTGGAAGTGGAGAATCTAGAATATCCCACTTAAGTAGAAGGTCCTATTTAAGGCGTTATAGTCAATACTTCTAACTAGATTCTTTCTAAGTAACTACGAAGTTACGTGGTTGACTAACTAACTAACTCTAGTTGAGCTTGATCTCACAACACGCCCCCTCAAGCTCAAGTGTGAGGTGTCTGACATCCAGTTTAGCTTTCGGTGTTGCCCGGCTTTCGATGTCGGCTTCTGTGTGATTTTCATTGTCGGCTTCTGCGTCGTGGTAGTTTCGGTTCTTTTGGTTCCTAACCCTCAAGCCTGTGACGAAGGCTTGGGTTGACTACTTCCACCCATCATGGGTCACGAGCCACTTTTGTAGAGCTCTCGGGCTCTTGTTCGACTGCTACCTTCATCGCGAAGGCATAATTATGCTCCATGTGCTCGTTGTAGCCAACCCGAGTGACGAGATTCTTATCTCTCGAAGAGCGTCGAAGTTTTTGGCTTGCCAATGTCTGCGCCTTCTGTACTCCGGGTATCCTCATGATGGGTACACCAAACTCACTGTCTACTGAGCAAGCTGACACATCCGAGTCACTGGTGTCGGGATGGTCAACTTCGTATTCGGGCATCTTACCTTTGCCATTGTCCAAGGTCGTACTTGGTCATGACGTGGTTGGATTGCTTGAAGGCTCGGGTAGGCTTGGATTGTCCTTTGGTAGAGTACTTGTCCGAATATAGTCCTCTGAGTTGACGTTCAACTCTTCCTCGGTCGAGTAGGGTGGAGCTGAATCGGGCTTATACCAGGATGTCGATTCATCAAAGACTACATCCCGACTTATCCGAATTGCTCGGGTCGAGGGGTTGAAGCACTCCTATGCCTTCTTCTCAGATGAGTATCCTACGAGGATACAATTCTCCGACTTCACTTTGGGCTTATGTCATTGTTCATTCGCGATGCATACATTCGCAATGCTTTCGAATACCTTGAGGTGCTAAAGGATTAGCTTCCTTCTGACAAGGAGCTCGTATGCAATTAGCCCATGCACTCCATTGGTGGTGCATCGATTCATGAGGTCGACGATCGTGGATGCCACTTCGGCCCAATAGAAGTTTGGCATGTGCTTCTCATGCATCATGGCGCATGCTACCTCAATTATGTTCCGATTCTTCCTTTCGGCGACTCCATTTTGTTGGGGTGTGTGTCAACATGAGAATTCTCTCCGGATGCCTTCACTTTGGAGGCAGGAGGTGAATTCGTCAGAGAAGTGTAACTCCTTTCCTCCATCTGATCGTAAGCATCGAATGTGCCGACCGGTTTCTTTTCCCACTTGGCCCTTGATCTTTTGGAAATGGGAGAGCACTTCACTCTTCTTCTTCATCTGAAAGATCCACGTGTAACAGGAATAGTTGTCAATGAAGATGACATAGTATCGGCATCCGCCGATCGTAAACTAGTAAAATATATCATGACCAATATTGATATCTTTTATGACCACTCCAAGTTGCGTTTGAACCACCAAGCTTATGGTTAACAACAATACACTCTAACCAACTTAGCTACTAAATAAGGTGACAATCTAACTAATGTGATTGATATTGGTAACCAATTGAACCATTGACCTTGTGCTAAACAGCCATATGATCAAATCAATTGAACTATTCAAGAAAGGAAACACTACTTCTATTTGTTAAACCTTGAACTTCGATGACATCATTAGTTTATAACAGCCTAAACAATATGATCGTCTTCACAAAAGTGGGACTGAGCTTCTGAACCAATGTAATACTTTATTTATAGTAGTAACCACCTTAGACCGGAGACCTTATGGTTTAGGGCTATACGCTCTAACCAATCACGGACCTTATGTTTAAGGTCCATATGCTCTAACCAATTGAGCTATTGAAGGAATGTAACGATAGTTTACTTGATTGATACTTGTAACCACCTTCGACCATTGACCTTATGGTTAACAACTAATGACTGCGCCAAGGTGGACTTGAAACACTGACCTTATGGTTAAGGGCCATACGCTCTAACCAACTAAGCTATTGAATCAGCATAATATAACTTGCACCAAACGAAACACACATTATTGATAATGATAAGCATCTTGCACCATTCAACTTATGGTTAACGACTGTTTGGTCAAACCAATTTAACTATTCAAGAAGTGGATGCGTAATTATGATTGGTAATCCTTGAACTTAGATGACATCAACATTTTATTGGATTCTGAACAAGATGATCATCTTCACAATAGTGCGCTTGAACCTCAACTATATATTCTCATTTACAATCTATAGATGTATTCAACCTAATAAAATATATCATGACCAATATTGGTGATTTTTATGACCACTTCAAGTTGCGCTTGAACCACCACGCTTATGGTTAACAATGATACACCCTAACCAACACCTAAACAATATGATCATCTTCACAAAAGTGGGCTTGAACCTCAACTGAGCCATATGCTCTAACCCATTTAGCTACTGAAGAAATGTAATGTAATTTACTTGATTGATACTTGTAACCACCTTGGACCAATAACCTTATGGTTAAGGGCAATACGCCCTAACCAACTGAGCTACTGAACCAATGTAACACTTGATTGATCGTAGTAACCACCTTAGACTAGAGGTAAGACCTTATGGTTAAGGGCTATATGCCACGGACCTTATGTTTAATATCCATATGCTCTAACCAATTGAGGTATTGAAGGAATGTAACGGTAGTTTACTTCACTAATACTTGTAACCACCGTTAACAATTGCGTTATGGTTAACAACTAATAAGTACCGCTCCAAGTTGGGCTTGAACCACCAACCTTATGGTTAACAACCATACACTCTAACCAATTGATCTATTGAAGTTACATAACATAAATTGAATCAAACATAAACACACATTATTGATACTGATAAGCATCTTGCACCATTTACCTTATGGTTAACGGTTATTCGGTCAAACCCATTTAACTATTCAAGAAGGGGATACGTAATTCTAATACGTAATCCTTGAATTTAGATGACATAAAAAATTAGACTCAAGATCCGAGTGCTGAAAAAGGCTTTGAGCAAATAGTTCTCAATGAATGATATGGATCCGGCAAAGCAAATCCTGGGGATGCACAATTTTCGGGATGCACACTGTTGTGTCTGTCACAAGAAAAATACGTGACAAAGGTGCTCCAAAGATTTGGCATGGAAGGTGCGAAATCGGTCGGCTTGACACTGTCGATGAATTGCAAGCTAAGCAAAGAAAAATGTCCGAAATCGAAAACCAAGAAGGCCGAGATGTCAAAGGTTCCTTATGCCTCAGCAGTCGGAAGCTTGATGTACACGATGGTATGTACCAGGCCAAACATAGGATATGCAGTCGGTGTGGTTAGCCGATACATGAGCAAACCTGGAAGAGAGCATTGGGTTGCCATCAAGTGGATATTGTGGTACCTAAAAGGGACCTCAAACATATGTCTTCGTTTCGGTTCAGGTAACCCCACACTGGAAGGTTATACTGACTCGGACATGTCGGGTGATGTGGATACCAGCCAATCCACGTCCGAGTACGTAATGACTTATGCAGGGGGAGCCGTTTCGTGGCAATCGAGGTTGTAGTAGGTCGTGTTGCTGTCAACCACGGAAGCCGAATATATGGCCACAGCGGAAGTCGGCAAGGAGATCATATGGATGAAGGAGTTTATCGGTGAGCTAGGAATGCGGCAAGAGGAATTTGAACTACATTGCGATAACCAGAGTGCCATCCACCTTACGAAAAATGCCGCCTACCACTCGAAGACCAAACACATCCACACTACATATCATTGGCTCCGAGAGTGAGTAGAAGAAAAGCAGTTTGCTCTAGTGAATATCCACACGGCCGAAAATGGATCGGATATGCTGACAAAGGTGTTGTCAGCCAAAAAGCTAAACGTGTGCCGACAGAGAGTCAGTTTGATGAAGTACCCCATGCCGGAGTGAAGGGGGAGTTTGTTGGGAAACATGTCCCTCTGAATGGGAAGAGAAGGAGCGTGTTGGTGACTACCTCGGTTGAGGCCAAAACCAAAACCAAAACAGAAATCGTAATCCGAAACCGTAATCGAAAACCGAAATCGTTTCGGAAGACTATAATTGTAAAATGTCTAAAATGCCCTTGTGGGTTATACTTGTAAACAACTAGAAAGTTGCTTTTGTTTATAAGCAACTAGGGAAAATTTTACTATGAAGGTAGTTGATAATTATTGAAAAGTTAGAACGATGTAGTTCCCGCTATAACAATGACCGTGAGAGAGTGAAAGTGTTACTCTGTAGCCGTCTGTCACACAAAGGAGAACTCGAGGTTGTTGCCTCAGAGTTCCATATATGTACTTCCTCTCTACTACATTGAGTTGTTTTCTTGGGGTTTGTGGACCCCCGTGGTTTTTCCCATTTCGGGTTTTCCACGTAACATATCGATGGCTCTGTGTTTGCACATTTTTCTGAAACTGGTTGTGGTCGGTTGATTTCTAACAATTGGTAATCCTTGAACATAGATGACATCAAAAATTTTATCGGATCCTAAACAAGATTATCATCTACATAGTAGTGTGCTTGAACCTCAACTATATATACTCATTTTCAATATATAGATGTAATCAAACTAATAACATATATCATGACCAATATTGGTGATTTTTATCACCACTCCAAGCTGCGCTTGAACCACCAAGCTTGTGGTTAACAACCATACACACTAACCAAGTGAGCTAGTAAAGAAATGTGACACTAAAAAATAACATGATTAATATTGGTAAACAATTGAACCATTGACCTTCTGCTAAACAACCATATGATCAAACCAATTCAATTATTCAAGAATAGGAACCCAACTTCTAGTTGTTAAACCTTGAGTTTCGATGACATCATTAGTTTATACGATCCTAAACAATATGATCATCTTCACAAAAGTGGGCTTGAACCTCAACTGAGCCATACGCTCTAACCCATTGACCTACTGAAGCAATGTAATGTAATTTACTTGATTGATACTTGTAACCACCTTGGACCAATAACCTTATGGTTAAGGGCCATGCTATTGAACCAAAGTGTTAACACTTGATTGATAGTAGTAACCACCTTAGACCAGATACCTTATGGTTAAGGGCTATACCCTCTAACCAACCACGAACCTTATATTTAAGGTCAATATGCTCTAACCAAATGAGCTATTGATGGAATGTAGCAGTAGTTTACTTGATTGATACTTGTAACCACCTTCGACCATCGCCTTATGGTTAACAACTAATGACCGCTCCAAGGTGGGTTTGAACCACCGACCTTATGGTTAACAGCCATACGCTCTAACCAACTGAGCTATTGAAGCAACATATTGTAATTGGACCAAACGTAAACACACATTATTAATTTTGATAAGGATGTTGTACAATTCACCTTATGGTTAACAATTATTCGGTCAAACTAATTTAGCTATTCAAAAAGGGGATATGTAATTGTAATTGGTAATCCGTGAACTTAGATGACATCAAAAGTAGTGCGCTTGAACCCCAACTATATATTCTCAATTTCAATCTATAGATGTAATCAAACTGATAAAATATATCATGACCAATCTTGGTGATTTTTATCACCACTCCAAGTTGCGCTTGAACCACCAAGCTTATGGTTAACAACCTTATGCTCTAACAAACTCTAACAAACTAAGATACTAAAGAAATGTGACACTCTAACTAACATGATTGATATTGGTAACCAATTGAACCATTGACTTTGTACTTAACAGCCATATGATCAAACCAATTGAATATTGGTGCCAATTGGGAGAAGTCGTCAATGATGAAGTGGATTCGATCCTCGATACCATAGCCTCTGGCATTGTTGCGTGTGTACTCGATCTTCCTCAGGTCGATATCTATGGCTATCACATGTAAGTTCCTGAAAATACCAATTTATGTGAAACATCATCAAACCCTAGCTTTAGTGACAAAAACAAGCATCATGATCAAACCATAGCTTTAACTTTCTAATCGGGCTCAAAGCTTTGGTAGTTTGTATCCTGCTCGAAAATTCGTCACCACTTGGTACATACAACAATCAAGCGAAATGACAGAGCATTAGGTCATCCTCTGAGATCTCCTCATGCAAAACTTTGCCCATCAAAATTCAGCCCAAACGGCGTTGCAACAACTCGAAACGTTGCAGCAGCAATCACATGAACCCGTGGGCCAATTTGGTGTTCGCCTCAATCAACTCCTCGTTCACGTTGACCCTACCATGCCCGAGCATGTGAAACTTTTCTTCTTATGGCCCCATTTGCGCCATGACATCACTCATCGCGCTCGGGACCAAGGTGCCATTCAACGACGCCATCCTCATTGCCCAATGCATCGAAGTTTGAACGTTATCCGACTCCCAAACACGTTGGCCCCATTATGTGGCGACGTAACAACCAAACCATGTCCCTGACTGCAAATGTCGGTGCAACCAAGCGATGTCAGTCCGCCTGATCTTTTTATTGGTCTCTAGAACGACATAGTTCCCGCTCTAACAATGAGCGTGAGAGAGTGGAAGTGTAACTCTGTAGCCGTCTGTCACACAAACGAGAACTCGAGATTGTTGCCTCAGAGTTCCGTATTTGTACTTCCTCTCTACTACATGAGCTGTTTTCTTGGGGTTTGTGAACCCCCGTGGTTTTTCCCATTTCGAGTTTTTCACGTAAAATATCGGTGGCTTTGTGTTTGTACGTTTTTCTGAAACCGGTTGTGGTCGGTTGATTTCTAACAATCGGTAATCCTTGAACATAGATGACATCAAAAATTGTATCGGATCCTAAACAAGATTATCATCTACATAATAGTGCGCTTGAACCTCAACTATATATACTCATTTTCAATATATAGATGTAATCAAACTAATAACATATATCATGTCCAAAATTGGTGATTTTTATCACCACTCCAAGTTGTGCTTGAACCACCAATCTTATGGTTAACAACCATACACACTAACCAAGTGAGCTAGTAAAGAAATGTGACACTCAAAACTAACATGATTAATATTGGTAAACAATTGAACCATTGACCTTCTGCTAAACAACCATATGATCAAACCAATTCAATTATTCAAGAATAGGAACCCTACTTCTAATTGTTAAACCTTGAGTTTCTATGACATCATTAGTTTATACGATCCTAAACAATATGATCATCTTCACAAAAGTGGGCTTGAACCTCAACTGAGCCATACGCTCTAACCCACTGACCTACTGAAGCAATGTAACGTAATTTACTTGATTGATACTTGTAACCACCTTGGACCAATAACCTTATGGTTAAGGGCCATGCTATTGAACCAAAGTGTTAACACTTGATTGATAGTAGTAACCACCTTAGACCAGAGACCTTATGGTTACGGGATATACCCTCGAACCAACCACGGACCTTATATTTAAGGTCAATATGCTCTAACCAAATGAGTTATTGATGGAATGTAACGGTAGTTTACTTGATTGGTACTTGTAACCACCTTCGACCATCGCCTTATGGTTAACAACTAATGACCGCTCCAAGGTGGGCTTGAACCACCGACCTTATGGTTAACAGCCATACGCTCTAACCAACTGAGCTATTGAAGCAACATACCACAATTGGACCAAACGTAAACACACATTATTAATTTCGATAAGGATGTTGTACAATTCACCTTATGGTTAACGATTATTCGGTCAAACTAATTTAGCTATTCAAAAAGGGGATATGTAATTGTAATTGGTAATCCGTGAACTTAGACGACATCAAAAGTAGTGCGCTTGAACCCCAACTATATATTCTCAATTTCAATCTATAGATGTAATCAAACTGATAAAATATATCATGACCAATCTTGGTGATTTTTATCACCACTCCAAGTTGCGCTTGAACCACCAAGCTGATGGTTAACAACCTTATGCTCTAACCAAACTCTAACAAACTAAGATACTAAAGAAATGTGACACTCTAACTAACATGATTGATATTGGTAACCAAGTGAGCCATTGACTTTGTGCTTAACAACCATATGATCAAACCAATTGAACTATTCAAGAATGGGAACCCTACTTCTAATTACTAAACCTTGAGTTTTGATGACATCATTATTGTATAGGATCCTAAACAATATGATCGTCTTCACAAAAGTGGGCTTGAACATCAAGTGTTCAAGCTACTGTGGACAACATTTTTAACAAAAAAGTCTGTTGTCTCTTCTCTGGAAATGGTTTTGGAACATGGGACAAAGTGAGCCATTTTCGAAAATTATGAGCACCATGTCATGGCCACCGACCAGAGGGAGTTCAGTTATAAAGTTCATGGATAGAGAGGCCTATGGTCGACTCGGAATTGGGAGGAGGTGGAGAAGATCGTATGGCCGATGGTGAGCCGTTTTGGACCGAGCACATACATCACATGTCTTCATAAATTCCTTGACAAATTTCCAAGTTTGGGGCCACCAAAACCCCCAAGATAGTAACTCCAGGGTTTTCGTGTCCCCAAAGTGTCTGGCAAGAGGATCAGCATGACATTGTTGTAGTATCCGTGTACGACACGATCCTTCGGAAACGTGCAGGAGATGATAACGATATAGTAACCCATCCCGAGTTGTAAATTGGTTGAGATATGAGCTTTTCATGTCCGTGGATGGGTCATTGATGCAGGCCATGATGTCTTTGGCGAATGGGTCTGACATGGTTGTCGTGGCGATCTCATTGAGCAAAGAATCATCATGCAACATGCAGGTGGCGAACATTTGAAGTTGATCGGGCCTCAACATACAATGGGATTGTTGCGAATATGCGTCATCTCCTGGGCGCAATGCAAAATCATGTCGCCGAGAAAGGGCATCAGCTCTCCCATGTTGAACTCCGGGTCGAAACAAGATCTCAAAGTCGTAGTCGGTAAGAAAAGATGACCATAGGGCTTGACTCTAATTCAATGTACGACTGGTGGTGAAGTAAATTAGATTTTTGTGGTCGGTCAACACCTGGATACGAGCTCCAATGGCAAAGGTTGAGGCGTCGGTTTGAACTTGGAAGGGCCTTGTGGGGTCGGGGTGAACCAACACTGGGGTTGTGAGAAAAGCTGCCTTGAGGGCATCAAAAGCTCTTTGCGTCGTTGAGGTCCAAAGAAATGGAGTATCTTTTCTAGTAAAGATGATTCGAGGTGGCACTAAAGAGGAAAAACCATTGATAAATCGTTGATAGAAATTTGCAAAACCAAGAAATGATTGTACCTCTTTCAACCGAGTAGGGACAAGCCAAACGGTGATTGCCGCTACCTTGCATGGCATCCATTGTGATCCCAGAGGGTGAAATCACATAGCCTAGGAATTCGATAGAGGTCTAATCGAATTCACATTTCTCACTTTTGGCATAAAGCCCATGTTCCCAAAGTTTGGATAGAACCAGGCAGACGTGTTGTGTGTGCTCCTCTATGTTGGAAGAAAAAACTAGAATGTCATCAAGTTAGATCACCACGAAGTGATTGAGATACTCACGAAATATATTGTTCATCATATGTTGGAAGACTGTGGGGGGGGGGGGGGGTGGTTGGTGAGACCGAAAGGCATCACCTTGTACTCGAAATGTCCATAGCGTGTTTGGAAGGCCGATTTCCACTCCTCTCCGGGCTTGATACGCACTAGATTATAGGCTCCCCGAAGGTCGATTTTGGAGAAGATATGCCCGGTTCGAAGTCAGTCGAGGAGTGTTGGAATTAAAGGCAAGGGATAATGATTACGTACCGTAAGTTTGTTGAGACCCCAGTAATCCACTCATAGTCGTAATGAGTTGTCCTTCTTCTTGACAAATAAGATTGGGGCCCCAATCGGTGATTTGGAGGGTTGAATGAAGCCCTTGGCAAGCTTTTCATCCAGATATGTGCGAAGAAACTCAAGTTCAGGTTCGGATAGCCCATAGATGGGCCCAAATGGTGGATGTGCGCTGAGACCGAAAGGCATCACCTTGTACTCGAAATGTCCATAGCGTGTTTGGAAGGCCGATTTCCACTCCTCTCCGGGCTTCATACGCACTAGATTATAGGCTCCCCGAAGGTCGATTTTGGAGAAGATATGCCCGGTTCGAAGTCAGTCGAGGAGTGTTGGAATTAAAGGCAAGGGATAATGATTACGTACCGTAATTTTGTTGAGACCCCAGTAATCCACTCATAGTCGTAATGAGTTGTCCTTCTTCTTGACAAATAAGATTGGGGCCCCAACCGGTGATTTGGAGGTTTGAATGAAGCCCTTGGCAAGCTTTTCATCCAGATATGTGCGAAGAAACTCAAGTTCAGGTTCGGATAGCCCATAGATGGGCCCAAATGGTGGATGTGCGCCATCTTGGAGTTTGATTGGGCAATCATAGGGGCAATGTGTCGGTACCGGTCTGCATTTCGCTTTTTGTACACATCCAAAAAGTTGTTATATCTTGCGGGCAAATTGGTGACACGAACAGAGACGTCCTGTGACACAACGGCCACAAACACGACCAAGCTAGAATAGGACATAACGGTGTCGCGTTGCTACGCGCGTGCGTGGAGAAGGGCGGGACCACGGGGGTCTTGGACTAAGGAGTAGAGGAGAAGGAATCGGACATGGAATGGAAGCTTTTCTCAAGAAGAAGGAGAATGAACAAGAGATTAGATCGAACAAGAGGAAGATGGAGACAAGATGATCAACAAGATATATTAAAATGAAATGAACGATTACAAAATGGTGGCCGCATAGGCCGCACCAAACGACTACTCGAAACCCTAACCGACGAAGATGAAGATAAAGATAAAGAAACCCTAACCCTAACCCTAACGCTCGACCTATGTGGTATACCTCGCACACTCAAAATAGGCAACCCCCACAATGGTGCCTTCCCTCTCCTTTTATAGCACAAGGAGGGAAGACCGTTTACAAAGTGAGACTAAAACATCCCCTTTCACTCAAAGGGGATATTTGCCTTGATTTGGGGAGGGTCAGATTGATGGCCCCTTAACTCCCACCTCCACACAAACAACTAGGTACCTATGTACCGCATAGTACCTCTCTCTCTCGCGCGCGTGGATGTGCGCACAAGACCACATCACCTTTATACCTTAGGGATCCTATGGGGCATTTCTAGCACCATACACTTTACCCTTATTACTATTACAAATACATTATGTACGTGTACAACGTTGCACATCGCTCTTTGGCTCTCGCTGCTCGGGTTTCCGCTTGTGGACGAAAATCTTCACGACATCCGTCCCCACCTAACCGCACATCCACCGGTATGTGCCAAACATAGGGGAGAGAACACGAGATTTTCGGCCACGACGACCGACCGAGTCCTTAGCGTACTCGTGGGCCCGCCCGGTTTTGTCTTCCACTTTGAGCAAGACCACCCCGTCCACACGAACCACCGCCGCCTTCCGGTCCACCACCCTCACCAAATGGTCTCGAACCGTCGGCGCCATCCGATCCGCCACACTCGACGATGTTCGCCGAGTCATTGCCTCCACCCGATCCGCCACGTCCACCGTGGGTCCTTGAACCACCGACTACATCCGACCCGCCGTATCCGATGCCCGTGCTTTCCTCCCCGTTCGGTCCTCCCGAACGCCGTCGCCGACCCGGTTGCTCTTCCTTTGTCCGCCTCGTATATCCTCTGGATGCGCTCCCGGTCGCATGCCGGATTCCGCCCTTTGCGTGCTGCGCACCTCGGTGTGCCGACTCTCTCCGCTCCACGCTTGCCTTCCGTAGGCTCTCCCCGTATGTCGATGCTCTCCTCCGAACGCGTGCTCGTGCTTCGGTCCTTCGATGAACCCATCACACGTTTTTCGCTTTCCCCTTGTTCGCCATGCTTTCTCGCGGTAGAGGGTGCCATCACCCCGTCCTTCTTCGTGGCTCTCGTTACCGCTTCGCCTCGACCCGCGCCCTCTTGGCCCGATTGGCCTCGCATGTCCTTCGGGACACCGCGTTTTCTCTTCCCGGTGCGTAGCCCTCCGTTCTCCACGCACCTCCTCCGTTTTCCTAGACACGACTCTCCGCTCATGCTAATCGCGCTCGGCCCATGTGGTCGATCTTGGTGTTTCGCCGCGCCGTCCTTCGTCCCGCGCTTGCCTCTCGAAGGCCTGACCCGACCGTCATCGTCGGTCAATCGTTGTCGCCCATCCGCCGTATGCATGCTTGTGTCTTGGCCCTCCACCAGCCGTATTGCATGCGTCTCATGTCGCGCTTCCGCTGTAGACCCGACCTCCGCGACCGCCGTAGACCCGACCTCCTCGCCGCCACCCACCGTTTCTTCGTTCTCCTTTCGATTCACGACCGCCGATGCCTCACGGGTAGGTGTGGAGGGTTCCTCCCACTCTCGGTCCACCACCGAGTCCTCGCCTCTCAAAGGCTCAATCGGTCCACCGTTTCCGGTCACTCGTTGACGCTCCCCCGAGTGCATGCTTTTTCCTTGACCCTCCGCCGGCCGTAGTGCATGTTTCACTTCACGCTCATCCGCCGTAGACCCGACCTCCGCGTTGGTCTCTATGTCCTTCCCACACCGGGCATCCGCTCCGGTACCCGATTCCGCATTGTCTTCCAACTCCTCGCTGCCACCCGCCATCTCTTCGGTCTTCCGTTGATCCGCAACCGCCGAAGTCCCAAGCATAGGTGTGGAGGGCTCCTCTTGCTCTCGGCCTCTCACCGACCCGTACTCGTCGTGCCCGGCTACGAATCGATCAAGCAATCCCGTTCTTGCTGGCTTCCTTCAGTTCGGGCCCGGTTGACCGGCCCCCGCTTCACTCTTCTTCCGCTCCGCCTCCCGGTCGGGTCGGATTACCGACCGGCTCGTCTTTCGGTCGGGTCGGCTCCCGACTCGCTCCTCGATGCCGCTTTGGACCTCTCCTTCGGTCTTTTCGTACGTGCCCACTCCGAGCCTCTCATCCTCACGGCCACCGCCCATCTCTCCGGTCTTATGTCCGCGCTCGGGCGCAACCGCCGAAGTCTCCGGCCCCAGTGTCGAGGGATCTCGCCTCCGTCCGCTACAAACCTCCTCTTCATCATTTCGGTTGCCCGCCTTGCCTCCGCCACCGTCCATCTCCCTAGGTCTCACACCGGCTCTCGGGCCGGTTGCCGGAGTCTCTAGGACCGGTGTGTGGAAGGTTGCGGCACCGCCGCTCGTCTCCTCTTCTTCTTCGATTTCGCAAGCCTCGAGTATGCTCGCGAAATCCTCGTAGAACGTTTCGGACAACCATGTCCCGAAACTTTCGCCCACTCTCGATGTGGTGTCCATTGCTCCGTAGATATCGGCCACATCCATGGCCGTCCTCTTTCCACAAGTCGAGAGGGTCGCTAGCTCCGCACCCTCTCCCACATCGTCACTGTGGTGGCCCGCCTTGCCGCCGCCACCATTCGTTACCCTAGGTCTCACGCGGGCACTCGGGCCGGCCGCCGGGGTCTCTTGAACCGGTGCGTGTAAGGTAGCAACGCCGCCGCTCGCCGATGCTATGCCCGTAGCCACCTCCATTTGGACATCGTCATCCGTGGCTACCCCACCTCCGTATATGCAAGCATCACTTAGGCTTGCCGCCTCCTCTTCCACAGTCTCCATACTGTTGTCTCGGTTGCCCGCCTTGCCGCCACCACCGCCCGTCACTCTAGGTCTCACGCCGGCAATCGGGCCGACCGCCGGTGCCTCTAGGGCCGGTGTGTGTAAGGTCGCGGCACCGCCGCTTGTCTCGTCCCCGCTCGATGTTTCGGGCTTCCATGCCCGAACTCTCTCATGTCCGCTCGAACCGGCGATCGCCGCCTCACCGTCCCCGACCTCGTCCTCGGTCGATCTTTCTCCGCATGTCGAGAGGGTGGCTCGCTCCGCACCCTCTCCCGTGGTACCGATGTACCATTCTCTTTCGGCCTCCTCATCCTCCGATCTGCTCGGGCCCGACTCCGCAATAAGCCCTTCTTCGGCTTCGATTTGTGCCTCTACGATCTCGTACACTTCCCGCACCAAGGCTTCGATGTCGAGCTCCTCCGAACCGATTTGCGTTGAGCTCTCTTCCGGCGTTAGTGCGTAGTCGGTCACCGCTCTCTCTTCTCCGCCGCTCGCAAGCCGCGTTGTGGCCGACCGCCTCTCATCACATTGTATGCACGCCCATTCCACCTTGTTCCAATCGTCGGTGAAGCCGTACGCCCCTTCATCATCTTCGAGGTAGGGAAAAATGGCCATTCTCCCCCTTTCGTTGACCGACTTCAAGAATAGTAGGACCTTGTCCGCCCCCACCGATTCTTGATCCCGGACTGAAAGTTGGGAAAACCGGAGATCGAACTCCCGGAATGCCTTCATTGCGCTTCGAGGAGCCTTTGCCGACGACACCCATAGATCGAACTCGCGTCGATCGTACTTGTACGCCTCTTCCCGTCTTTCTCTCCTTCTTGCGAAATCCCTTGTCATTCTCGTCATTACTTCCGCGATGTCTCCGGCTTCCATCTCCTTCCTCCCTTGCCGCCTCTTCACGTCGGGTTCACCAAAGATGTCGCGTTGCTACGCGCGTGCGTGGAGAAGGGCGAGACCACAAGGGTCTTGGACTAAGGAGTAGAGGAGAAGGAATCGGACATGGAATGGAAGCTTTTCTCAAGAAGAAGGAGAATGAACAAGAGATTAGATCGAACAAGTGGAAGATGGAGACAAGATGATCAACAAGATATATTAAAACGAAATGAACGATTACAAAATGGTGGCCGCATAGGCCGCACCAAACGACTACTCGAAACCCTAACCGACGAAGATGAAGATAAAGATAAAGAAACCCTAACCCTAACCCTAACGCTCGACCTATGTGGTATACCTCGCACACTCAAAATAGGCAACCCCCACAATGGTGCCTTCCCTCTCCTTTTATAGCACAAGGAGGGAAGACCATTTACAAAGTGAGACTAAAACATCCCCTTTCACTCAAAGGGGATATTTGCCTTGATTTGGGGAGGGTGAGATTGATGGCCGCTTAACTCCCACCTCCACACAAACAACTAGGTACCTATGTACCGCATAGTACCTCTCTCTCTCACGCGCGTGGATGTGCGCACAAGACCACATCACCTTTATACCTTAGGGATCCTATGGGGCATTTCTAGCACCATACACTTTACCCTTATTACTATTACAAATACATTATGTACGTGTGCAACGTTGCACATCGCTCTTTGGCTCTCGTTGCTCGGGTTTCCGCTTGTGGACGAAAATCTTCACGACAACGGAATTAGCAATGTCAGAGACTGAGTTGAAATCAACAGAATGTGCACCCAAGCTGAAAGCAACCCTCACACAAGTACCAGGGTGGGGAGTCCTGGCCCTCATTGGTGTTTGTGGAAAAATGATGGAGCGGTTGCACCAATCCACCATCGGATTATGTGTTTCCAACCAAGATAGCCCTAAAACAATCGGAGTCGAGGGGTTGCAATGAGGTAGAATGTTAATACCTTCTGGTGGAATCCGACTTGAAATATCAACAGGTCAGTGGCTTCGGTAACCGCCCCCGAAGAGAGAACCCATCCGTCGATATCTTCAACAAATATGGGTTGTGTTGTGCGGACGGTGGTGATTTTATGTGCTTAGACGAAACCGATATCGATGAAACAAGTAAATGCACCAGAATTGAGCAAGGCATGGGATTGTATTGAAGTAGACCCAAAACAAAGACTTACTTGCAAAGTAAAACCTCCTACTGGCGTGGCTGAATTGTAGGAGCACGGAGAAGTAGGGTAACCTGTTGACGAGAAACCTCCGCAAGACATGCATGGTGGGATTGATGATGAGGTCCGCACACTAGGCATTGGTAGATGACATGGGCGGAGGTACCACAATAGAGGTAGAGGCCATTGTCACGTCGATGTTGTCGTTGGGCATCGGTTAATGGTTGGAACCGAGCATGGTCGATCTCCATTCAAGTATGGGAGTCTACCTCCATTGGGGTATGAGTATCGTTGGAGGATGTCAATCATGGCATGCTTGGTGAAACTGATATATATGGCCTTGTGAGTGGAGCATTGCGGGAGTAAGACGGGAAGCCTCGAGTTCCCCATTCCTCCTATTGAAGCTCAAAAAGATGAGTATCACATTGAACGGCTTCCGAGATTACCTAAGACAACGATATGGGCTCCCGAAAGTTTAAGAGAAGAGTCTTGACATCGTTTCGGAGGCCTCGACGAAACTGGTCGCATAAGGCTTGGTCATCCCAGCTGACATCGCACACGATCTGACGAAACTCTGAAGCATAGACGAGAGCCTTGTTGTAAGGAATAGAGCTTCGTGAGAGCCATTCGTACCTAGTTTGTCTCTCAGAATGTGGCTACAAGCTCCCCAAGGAAGGCAGAAAAGTTTTCTCGGAGTGGGGATGAGGTCTCGATCAATGGTGGAAACCACATTTCTGCTAGCCAAGAGAGAAGGGTGCCAACGAGGCCGACCCTAGGCAAGCTGACGCTAGGTTCGAGGACATATGAATGGGAAGAGGAAGACGTTGGGCTAGGTGATGACGGATGGTGAGGCTCGACGAGTGGGAGGTTGTTGGATGGGCCATTTTAAAGCTCTTGTAATGATTGACGAAAGCTTTCATTTTCTAGTTGAAGTTGTTCCAAGACTGACATTACTTGGCTTAACTTGTTGACCAAGTCGAACATGGTAACAAGAAGAGGAAGGTGAACAAACTGTCACGGATGAGTAGACAAGGCCACGGACAAGTAGACGAGGCTAAATACTAAGAGAGAGAAAGAGAGAGAGAGAGAGAGAGAGAGAGAGAGAGAGAGAGAGCATACACAAGAGAGCATAGACAATAAGAGCAAGAAAGAGAGAGAGGAAGTGGACAAGAGGGCGAGAACTGAATTATGCTTTCTTAATTGGTGTTGTTCACCTTGATTGTAATCCAGGTGCACGCGAGTATTTATACAAGAATGTGGAGATATGCATGTAAGCTAGGAAACATCTAGAGACTGCATGGAAACTTCTAGAGAGTGCATGAAGATGCATTCTCTAGAAGTTTCTTGAAAGTTCTAGTGATTAACCTACAATGTAATAAGTTGAATCTTATACAATACAATAATGCATAAATGGATGTAGTTCAACTGGTAAGGTTGCCCAATAAGATTAGGAGGTCATGGGTTCAACCCTCCTACATTCCATCATGTCCATGTGCGTCTCTGTATCCGACAAAAATTGCTTTTCTATCTCTTTGTTCTAACTTGGATCGTTTTTCAGCAGGAACGAAGGTGTATATGCACGATTTTAAGATCCTGCGTGTTTGGTTTTACTCCAAACCATAACTCGTACAATGTGATTAACCCAAGTGTTTGATGATAGTTATGATTTTGGAGGTAACATGTTGTTGAGACAACTTCTTCCCAAAATGAAGGCAGACGAGACACTAGGCTAAGCATTCTTCGGGCCGAATTAAGGAGAGTTCCATTCTTTCGTTCGGCTAGGCCATTTGGTTGTGGTGTTGAAGGAACAAAAATTTATTGTAAAATTCCATGAACTTGCTAGATGTATATTCTCCCCCTCCGTCAAAATGTAGACATTTCAATTGTACATTTAGTTGCTTTTCTATTAGTAATTTTTAGTTTGTAAAAGCAATGAAATCTTTGTCTTTGCTTTTGAGGCATGTTAGTATCATAAACCTTGTGTAATCATCGATGAAACTAATGAAATATTTTGATTTTAAAAGTGATTGAGTAGGGAATCGACCACATATGTCACTATGGACGAGTTCAAGAGGTCAACTTCTTCATGAATTACTTGTAGGAAACTTTGATGATGTCATTTTGTCGAACAAGCACGTGTCACATAAATCAATTTTGCAAAACATATCCTTTGGGACTTCTTGAGAGAGCTTGTGAGTTTGGAGTGTTCGCATAGCGGCAAGTTGTGGATGTTTGAGTCGGTAGTGCCAAGTAAGGTTAGTTCCTATTGTCTTTAGATTTTGATTGCATGAACTTCGATTTTTGATTGGGTTATTGGATGTACACTAATTGGATATAACCTTCCTTGTCTTTTGCAAGAAGTTTGTATTGTGAGGCCATTTTGGAGAAAATGACGAATCACGGCTTAGTTATGATGGAACTCAATGATGGTTCCATTCGAAGTTGCTTGACTTGTTGAAAGGAGGTTCATGGTAATGTATGGCACGTGATACACATTATTAATGGTTAAGTGCCCTCCTCCAGAGAGATGAAATGTAAGTTGGCCTTTACCTAATGCTTGCTTTACTCCATTACTTCCAAATCTAATAGTTATTGGATTTTTTATGGGTGTGTACCTTTGAAACCAATCATATCGATGTGTGAGATGATTCGTTGCTCCGGTGTCGAGGTACCATTTGTCATCCTTCTTTCTTGGTGTATCCGGGGTAAGTGCTTCAACCACGAAAGCTTGCATCAAGTCGTTGTAGTCTTCTTCTTTGTATCCCAACCATATGACGAACCACAAAGAATGGTTCTCCGTTCTCGAGAAGCCGAAGAAGCCGATGGTGGTCAAAACCAAAGACGACACCCCACATCCCATCGAGCACATCAGGGATGTCCCTCTGAGTCATGTCGGCCAGAATGGAATCATGAGGAACATCCTGCATGTTCCAACGATCACCAAGAACTTGGTGCCGGTTGGCTAGATCGTGGATCAAGGAATGCAAGTCCGGTTCACTCACCATGGGTGCTTCATTGAGGAGGAAGGTTGGATCGTCGCGCAAGGGCACCGGGATGGAAGAATGTTCATCCTCGAAACCAATTATGTGGGCACAACTATGTTCGTGAAAGGGCAGAAGGTCAAGTTGGACATCGACTTGTGGCATAAGCAGATAGGCCACATCAACATCTGGAAGCGGTCGAAACATGTAGTTTTCAGATTTCCAAAGTTCTGTGGCCAAAAAGGCCAAATATGTGAAGCTTGCTAGCTCGGGAAGCAACACAGGCTTCCATTCCCCATCTAAAAGAATTGGAGCTAGAATCAGCTCGATCTTATCCATTCGGAAGTGTGGGGACCGGCACAAAATGTGAGCATCGACGGGAGTCGATATTTCGTCTCCTTCATCGACGATTTCAGCCGACACACCTGGATCTACTTAATCAAGAAGAAGAGCGAAGTCTTCTCGTGCTTTCGGGACTTAAAGAATCATGTAGAACGTGAAACCAGAAGGAAGATCAAGTGTTTGAGATCGGATGGTAGAAAAGAGTACTTTTCCGGTTAGTTCGTTATCTACAGACCAAGAGAATTCATCGAGAGTTCTCCTGAGGTACACGCCAGAGCAAAATGGCATGGCCGAACATCGGAATAGGACATTAGTAGAAGCGGCAAGGACAATGTTGGAGGAGAAGAGCATGCCCCGGATTTATTGATTGGGCCGAAGCAATTTGGACAGCCGTCTACATTCCGAATCGGATATCTACCTCAGGGACAAATGTGTCACCGCATGAATTGTACTTCGAGCGGAAGCTAAATTTGACGCACCTACGCGTATTCGACAGCATTGCATATATGCATGTGTCGGATGAGAAGCAAAAGAAGTTGGATGCCAAGGCCGAGAAGTGCATCATGGTTGGCTACTCTAACGAGCAAAAGGGGTACAAGTGCTACAACCCTCGTTCGAAGAAAGTTCAAGTTAGTCATGATGTCATTTTCGACGAATCGACATCATGGTACTTCTCATCACCCACACCCTAGCCGATTGTTGCGGATGAAGCAATGGATTCCGAAACAGAGGGAAGTATAGCGGAATCCGAACTCCCAGATCAATGGTCCAAATCCGGATTGGTTGAGCCGAAGTGGTCAACCGGATGACGAACCGGCGAGTAGTGAAGACTCGACCGTGCTCTCCACGTGTAAGGAGGCAAGGAGACGGTTCACAAACAAAGAAAAGGGGAAGAAGAAAATGTTGGGGTACAACACCGGCAAAGAAGAGATGGATCGGAGCGCATCCGACTCTGAAAAAAACCAAGATAGATCTTCAGAAGAGAAGTCTGAGTTGGTCAAGAGGGCCAAGAAATCCACAAACTAGGAGTTGCACCAATCCACTCGCCAAAAGTCTTCTTGTAATCTGGTACAGATATAACGAATACATGGCACATCATTATGCCTACATGGCGAAGATGCCAACCGTGTGTGAGCTGGACAGCTACACAGAAACGGCTAAGGATCCGAACTGGCAGAAGGCCATGGAGGAAGAGATGCACACGCTCATGGAAAATGAGACATGGGATTTAGTTGACGTTCCGAAGGGAGTGAAGCCAATCAGATGTCGATGGGTATACAAGGTCAAATACAACATCGACAGCTCCGTCAACCAGTACAAGGCCACATTAGTAGTGAAGGGCACGCGTAGCAGCACGGAATCGATTATGACAAGACTTGCGCGCCGGTTGCAAAGATAACAACCTTCTATGTCTTGCATGTCAATTAGTCAGATTCTTCACTCTTCATCCGGCAAGGTCAGAACGGGCCGGTAAGCATTTTACTTTATGTTGATGATTTAGTCATCGTCAGTGCCGACTTAGTAGAAATTGACCGCATCAAGTCACAACTTGTGGCATCGTTTGACATGAAGGATGTCGGTGACCTTCATTCCTTCCTCAGGATCGAAGTGATCCGCACCCCCGAAGGCATACTGATTAGCCAGTGACATTATATGTAAGTATGCTCTTCAAGTTCAGAATGATGGATTGTAAATTCGCTGCTACTCCTCTAGATAGGAATGTGAAGCTTCGCCCCGACTCCAGAATGGCATGCGACCCGAAAAGGTTCCGACAAATAGTCGGAAGCCTTGTATATCTAACCATCACCCGGCCGGACCTTAGCTAACCGATTGGACTAATTAGTCAATTCATCGTGCATCCGACCATGGAGCAACTTTAGTGTGCACATCGGATAATGCGATATGTCAGTGGCACTAAGGACAAGGGGTTGCTATATCGGACTGGTATGGCCGAACAGTTTGTCAGCTACCTGGATGTCGATTGGGCCAAAAACATCGGCAATCAAAGGTCAACCTTCGGATTTGCATTTTCACTTGGAAGTGTTGCGATCGCCTGGAGCAACAAGAAGCGGTCGACAGTTGCACTGTCGAGCACCGAGGCCGAGTAACGAGGAGCGGCTATCGCGACATGCGAAGCCATTTGGCTCAAGATGCTCCTAAAGGATCTGTGGATGAAGGTCTCCAACCCGACGATGATCTATTGTGACAGCGTCAACAATATCCAGTTGGCGAAAAATCACGTTTTCGATGCCCGAACCAAGTACATTGAGGTGCATTACCATTTTTTCCGTGATTGTGTCCTCTCCGGTGAAGTCGAATTGGTGTATGTTGCGACGGATCGGCAGGCGGCCAATGTATTCACGAAACCCTTAGGTCTTGACAAGTTGCAGCAATTCTCAGGCATGCTTGGGCTGCAGCACCGTGATGTGCCAAACTTGAGGGGGAGGACTGAAACATGAGAGATGGTCAAAACCTGTGGCAAGCTGAAAAAGAAGATGTCTGGAAAGCCAAATTGGATACCAAACTTGATTTCGGTCCAACTGAAGAAGTTAGAGTGTTTGGGTCGGTTGAAGAAGCCGAGGATGGATGGACACATGCAATCAGACGTAGGGGGAGTGACCACAAGGGAGATCCCAAGCCCAAGCCAACTGAAAAAGGGGAAGGTAATGCCAAGGAGGCTAAGAAGACCAAGACACAAACATGATCCGATGTCGTGAAGGGTCTGAAGATCGGAGTCGACTTGGACACATCTAGCTCGGACAAAGAAGAGAATGAATCAGAGATAGCTTATTCGACCGAAAATCGAAGTGAATCGGAAGCACCCGATTCAATCAAATTTTTCGATTCGAAGGAGTTGAATCGATTCGCCAAGAGGTTGAGAGTGCAGCAAAAGTCGACACCGTCACAGAGAGTCACTAGGTCAAGAAGTGCCACAATCACGGCAACGGCGACACTGACTTAAGCCAAAGGTGCAGACTAACCGACGAAGAAGGCCGAGGTGCACGAAACCGGACGAGTCGTGGGAAGAGGAACTAGACCGGATGAGGAGCGTGAGCCAGGCAGGAAGACGCCCGGAGGAGCCGGAGAAGGGGACCGGCGGACACAGACATAACCATCTAACCTCAAGTTGAGCTTGAGGGGGGAGTGTTTAGCAGACAAGCTCAACCGGATCCGGATTGGCTAAATAAGCCAGAGCCGGATGGGTATTTGGAAACCAAGGAACTAGATCATCCTCCGGAATAGTGTGAACCAATAGGTCGTTAGAGGCCTACGGTCTGAGCCTAGTACGTAGGCATATTCTTTAGAGTTAGTGTAGAGGCTCATTTATGAGCATCCAAGTACTTATGGTACTTCTGTCAGTCCGTGTAAGGACTTGTATAAAAGTGCTCTTTGAGCACACTCGATGAATACATAGTATTATTTTGAAATCAACTTTTGGTATTTTGCTCTCTCTCTCTCTCTCTCTCTCTCTCTCTCTCTCTCTCTCTCTCGTGTGTGTTTAAGGTCTTCATTAGACCTTCATCTCTATTTCTATGGTCTGTTCTATCCAGATGAGCCAGTTGTCTTAGATTCCGCAGGCTATCTTTTACACCATTTTTATAAAAGAGGGCTATTCGGCTTAGCGCTCATCTTGATGACAATCGATCAACGCTCCTAGGATTCTCTAGCCTTATTTGATAGATGCGGATATCTATTAATCTTATACCATGTAGAATTTGACAACCATACAAATAAAGAATGATTGCTAGAGAGAGATCACACATACACAAAATTGTTCTATATTCATTGTAATGTGTTACATTAGCCAAACGGCTTGTTTGTAGAGACAACTCAAAAAGCTATACCTCTTCAATGAAGAGTTGTCTCTTTACATAATTCTAACAATAAATAACTCTTCATACATTTCTTATTTTAATAAATATAATATTTAGGTTAAATATTTCCATACTACGCACATGCAAGCGAACTAGATGGCATTGCCATCAGCACCCATGAAAGGATCGATGATTGTGCCACCATGGCCACAACCAACATTGGCACAACAGGTGGCCTGATTCCTGGCAATGTCTTCGAGCGTGACAGAGAAGAGGCCTTGCCCATCCAGCATGATGCCTTCGTTAAACCAAAAACACAATGTATACCTCCTAAGCCAATAGCGGATGAGATCCCGACTGATCCCCTCCACCATGCTTGGGAGAACCATATTTAACTTCTCGTCCTTCTCATTCACATACATTGTCAATTGTGCATTCAAACAGGAGGCAAAGTCTTTAATCATCCATCAACATTAATTCATTTGGCTCAATACCCTCAGCTCCCCCTTTGTCATTTCTATAGTGTCAGTAGTTCTTCTAGAAGTGCCCCGGTTTCCCACAATAGGGAAACGTGAGCCTTCCTTTGGACTTCGACCCAAATCTAGATTTGTCCCTGTTTTGAGGACCTCTCTACCTGCCCCTTCATCTACTAAAGTCCCTTTCTGTAACTAGGGCTTTTGGTCAAAGTTGAACTATTTGTCCTTTCGTCAAGCTTCTTCATTCCGCAAGCTCGACTTTAGCATGTCTAGGGTCAGTTGTTTCCCTTGTGGCGTTGAGTTACCTAAAGTCACCAGAAGTGTCTCCCAGTTGTCTGGTAAAAAGCTAACAACAACAAGGCTAATACCTCATCAACTAGAGGTATTTCTAGGGAGATGGTTTGGTTTATTATCCCTTGAACGGCATTCCTGTATTCAGCCTTGCTAGAGCCACCTTGATATCTCAACCTCACTATCTTCCTAAAGATGGAGAATCTACCTTGGTAAGATTTTCGTCTCAGTAGACGGATATGCACAAAGACAAGGGAAACGAAGAAACGTCTTACACTTGATGTGTGCAGAGCCGTCAACCTGTTGGGGGGTGTCGGATTTGAGGGTCAGCCACTACACTAGCTCGACCTACACAACACACAGCTTGCACTCCTTTCTCCTTTTTCCTCTCTCGCTTCTCTTCTCTTACAATTCACTACACACTGACCATCACACACTGTAAGAAATATTGGGACAATGTGTAAGAAAAGTTGGAACAAAGAGGAGGGAAATTTGATAAAAGTGTATAATAAGACTCTATGAGAGTAACAACTGTCAACATAGCAACTGAATGGAAAATACTAACATTTGATACATACATACATACATATATACATATATACATATACATATATATATTGGAGAAGTAATTGTTATTTTGTCTTTTCCAAATACTTTTCTTGTAAGTCTTATTTTGTCATTGGATCTTCATATATAAGTTTGTTGTCTTTAGTTTGTTGTAGTGTTAGCAGGTAATCTTGAACCATTTCATGGATACTCTGTTAGGTGTTTCATGTCATTTGGAATATAGAGATTAAAGATGGTGCCAGACATAAAGAACATGATGACTATCCAATCCATTAGAGGCAATTAATTAGATAATAATAACAAATAATAAAATGTGGTTTGTAGTAAAGGCAAAGTAATATCTATCCATTATCATTCATGTATCAAGTGTATTGGGTATTACAAAGTAATTGTATATATATGTTGTACTGTCTGTGTCTGGTTTTGGTGGGCAATTCTTCCACTACACTATAATCCTTTTGATTCTTCTCCCCCCCCCCCCCCACCCATTTCAATCCCATGGACACAAAAAAAAAACAAAATACACACAAATACAATAGATTTTGTATAGATTTCTCATCTTCTTCCCTTCCAAAATTTGCAGTCTCTCTTTTGGATTAAGTAATGGGGATGTAAGATTATTATGATATTGGGGATTTTTTCATATGTTTGAAGAGACGGAAAGGCTACTAGAAACAGATACAGAGAGTTGGATATAAAGTATAAGCAACAGCAGCTATAAAGCTATGTCTCCATAGTAGACAGTCACAGCCTTGAGTTCATCTTGGACATAATTCTTCTCAATCTAAAAAAAAAAAAACATAAAACCAGATGTAAGTCCAGCATGTATGATAATCATGATGATACAAAAAATGTATATAATTGTAGCAATGATCCAAAATGTGATGAAGAAAGAGTACCTGGAAGGGTAGGGGAGGATCACAGACACAGGATAACTCAGCCATCTGCTCCGGATCGACCGTCTTGGGAAGGAAATATGCGACATTCGGAGCCACTGAGAGGGCTAACTTAAAGAGAGAGAATCTGAAGAATGGATCCAATTCTTAGAGGCTAATAAAATAGCATATGTTTTGTCTACATAATCATGAAATTTGGTTCTTTTTTTAACAATTGCATGTCTGTGTGCATATATGTCTTTGGCTAGTTATATTGCAGGCACTTACCCATCAGCAGGTTGTAGCATTGTCTTGATGTCATAGCGATCAGCCCTTATGTATTCAGGACCTCCCCATGGCGGCGACAAGAACACGACATCCGCCTACATTTCAACAACACAATAACCATTTTCGATTGAGATTGGGAGAAATATATACATTGAGCCATTGGAAAACAGGAGTATGTTATATAGGACATGGCATCTAAGTGTGTATAGAACTGGTATGGTATAGGACATGGCATTTGTATATATATAGAATTGAATTAGGACATGGCATCCATCAATGTATAGAAATGGTTAAAGATTTGGTATGTTGTAGGACATGGCATATATATATATATATATATATATGTATAATTGAATTGGTTAATGGTATGATATAGGACATGACATTTGAATATATATAGAACTGAATGGAATGGAATAGAATTAGTTAATGAATGAATGAATGAATGAATGTTGGGAGGATGAACCTACCTTGAATGTTGGTGCCAATTGGAAGAAGTCGCCAACGATGAAGTCGATTCGATCCTCGACACCATAGACTCTGGCATTGTTGCGCGCGTACTCGATCTTCTTCGGGTCGATATCTATGGCTATCACATGGAAGTTCCTGCAGAAACACCAAAATGTTTGTGAAACATGAGATCATCAAAACCCTAGCTTTAGTGACAAAATACAAGCATCATGATCAAACCCTAGCTTTAACTTTCGGATCGGATCCAGATCAGATGAGATCCGATCCCCGTAATTGGAATTGAATGAATCGGGCAGGCAGGCAGGCAGGCAGGCACTACTCACATGCACGCGAACTGGATGGCATTGCCACCGGCACCCGTGAAGGCATCGATGACGGTGCCACCGTGGCTATGGCCATGGCCAGCATTGGCACAGCGGGCGGCCTGATTCCTGGCGATGACTTCGGGTGTGACGGAGAAGAGGCCCTGCCCATCCAGCATGATGCCTTGGTCGAAGCGAGAGAACAATGTATACCTCCCGAGCCAATAGCGGATGAGATCCCGGCTGATCGCCTCCACCATGCCCGGGAGAAGCACATTTGACTTCTCGTCCTTGTCATCCACAGCATACACTGTTAATTTGCATTCAAACAGGAGACTGTCAGTCAGTCTTTTAAATCACCCATCATCATCTCATTCAATTCATTGCCATCCATCCATCCATCCATCCATCCAATTCAATGTATTTTACATGCATCACTCAATGATTCACATCAATAATCAGGGCCTTCAAATGAGGATTTGTTACTACTTGAAATTTGGAGAAGCAAATTTAATCAAATTTGGAAGAGAGAATAGACTGCCCCACATTTCTGAATGTGCTGAACTTGGTTGTCGATGACGATTTTGTTGGCATCCAGCTCTTGAAGGACCTTCTTATTATCAGTACTTGTAGGACTAGGAGTAGGAGTAGCACCAACATCTGCACCACCATCATCATCAATTTCAATAAATTTCAAGACACAATGACATATATATATATATAGGCAGGCATACAGAATGAATCCATTGACACAAGCTACATTTACTGAATCGATCAATCAATGCATACAAATCTGTTAATCATTGCAGACAAATGTGTTAAGCAATGCATACAAATATGTGTTAATCGGTGCACACAAATATGTGTTAATCATAATCAATGAATGCAAATGTGTTAATCAATGCATGCAAATGTGTTAATTGGTGCAGACATAAAGACGATATGTTTTATATACTTTAGCATTAACAGGGATTAACTGGCTCTGGTTATTAGCAGTAACGACAATTAATTTATTAGCATTAGCATTAAGGAAGGAGGGCACCAATAAGTATGATTGATTAAGGAGAATTCTACTAATCCACTAGAAATATAATTAATAGGTCAATTAGATAGATGCCTGATCTGTTGTTCTTGGCTGCAGAAGAATCGGTGCTCTTGGATGGCGCAAAGAAACCCATGGCTCAACCCACTAAACCCAATTGAAAGAATTATCCACACCCAAAATACAGAGACAGATGATATTGCGATTATGAATGAATGAACATATGTATGTATTAGATGATAGATGATTAGGGCTAATCCAATACATTAGGCATGAATGCAGATTCCTCCTATATATATGTATATGTATGTATAAATTATAAATGCAGGTATAGTATTTGACTCAAATAATTTATAAAATATAACTCAATTCATTCAGTCGTGTGGATGTTGGGTCCGGTTTTTACTTCTGATTTTTAGCCCCAGAAATCAATCCATAAATAAAAAACTTAAGGACCCGACATTTCTTATTGATTTCTTATAAAAAGATCAATAAAAAGGAAAGGGGAAAAAATACAGCAAAAAAATTCAATTCAAAAGAACAAAAAATTGCACAGAATTCAACTGAATTTAACAGAAGAACAGCGAGAAATCAATCCAATTCGCAAAAGACGGAGGAAACATGTACCAAAGATATCAGATTAGGTTCAATTCAGAACAATGCATTATTATCAAATCAATACAATTCCGCCATAACTTAGAGAGATCAATCAATCCATTTGATTCATTCTTATGAAATAGATTGAAGGGAGAAACAAAACAGAGAATAATTTAGAGACGATTGGGGACAGATTTCAAAAAGAGTTGTAATTGCTACTAATAATCTCACATTTCTCAGATTGGAGCTTCTGCTACTCTTCACTATCATATGATCTAATATCTTTTTCTCATCCATCCATGGCCATCAATGTTGAGCTGTAAGAGCTCAACTAAATTCATGTGCATATATATCAAAGGAGGCATTTTTGTCTATAGACTTGGGCATTATGTCCAGATTTAGCGGCTCATTATGGCAATTAATTGCTCCCTTAGCTACAAATCCAGACTCTCTTTTAAATGTGAGCTTTGCCAAGTTTCTGCAGATCATATGACCCATTTTTCGGATTCCGATGAAGCATCAAAGGATCTCCTCCCACCAAAATTGACACTCAGCAACCAAAATCGACACCAATATTTTATCAGAGCATTCAATCATTGCCATGTATGGGCGAATACGGATCATGATTCATGTCCATCTGAGTAGTGTTTTGAAGACGGATCATTGTACATTTTGTTTGAATGGAATGGAATCAACACATTAAGCCTATACAAAGTCTACATTTTGTTTGAATTGAATGGAATCGACACATTAAGCCTATACAAAGTCCACAATTTGTTTGAATTGAATGGAATCGACACATTAAGCCTATACAAAGTCCACAATTTGTTTGAATTGAATGGAATCGACACATTAAGCCTATCTTGTTGTCCCTTGTTGTTGTGTATCTTCTTGTTTTCTTTTGAATAATTTTGGACGACATAATCTTTGTCTCATATAAGTGATAAAGTGTTATCAAGATTCCGATCGCTATTCTCTGGGTCCAAGGAATTATAGAGTCGACTTTCTTGTGATGACGATGAGACAACGGAGAAGATGGCGTAAAGATCAACCACTTCGAAGAAGCCCAAATCATGAACAAATAGTGGGTTGGACTCTCTAACCCTAAAGAGAGTAGATGGCAGCCATTGAATCTTTAGTGCATTTACAATATCCTCGACAACCAACATAACTCTCAGCTAGAGTTATCAAAGTGGTCTAGTTTCGGTCTGTATGTGGGGATCAAGATGAATGGTCATGTGACTTAACACTTGACTAGGCTTAGATGATCATGTTAAGAGTTCATCTTGCCTCAAAATGAGTGAACCTGATTTCCAACAAAGTAGATGATGTGATGAAGTTCTTCTCACAATATCTGCTCCAATAGTTCAAATCATCACACCACACACATATTCGCACAAGCCCTAGTTCTCGGTAGAACTCCTCACAATCTCTTCTCCAATAGTTCAAATCATCACACCACACACATATTCGCACAAAGCCCTAGTTGTCGATGATCGATCAGAAGGGGACCACCATTTATCTCACATTGTTTAGTATAATTGGAGGCCATGAACCACTTCCATGAATACACCCAATGTTATACCTCCAATAGGACCTTTGATTAAGTTCCTTCTTGGTCAGGATCATGCATTTTATTGGACCTTTCTTTCCACTTGATCTAGATCCCTCCTTTCATGACCCTTTCCTTTGTTGGAGCCATGGTGCTCAAGGAAGATTTATTATCTCACTAATGTTGCTTGGCATAGCTACTACATGCTCTTTTAATGGCGACCTATCCTAAAATAAGACCTTCATATTCGAGTAAAATACCTAGGTCTCATATGTACTTAGAATCCATGGTCATGGCCCATGAGGAATTGTAAGACCTTTCTTGGAGTCTAATATAATCTTCTGAATTGCCAAGAGTCATGTTAATATTGGGTTGGACAAGCCACTAACACAAGGTGTCCTTCCGGAACACTTCACCAAAGGGGTGGTACGGTAAGGAATGGAAAGACCGTAACACAGAACCGATCCTCTCCGATTGTTATCTGGATCGATTAGTTACACGCATAGGATCAACGTTATTAAGCACATAATAGAAATGACAAGATAAACAAGATATGAAAATAACAACACTTCTCTATTAATTATCTGTCTCTGGTTACATCATATCCGGATCCTTTTATAGGTATTCGGCTGTGTTACAAACCGGTGCCAATCGGCAACCAGCAACCAGCTACGAACCGGTCCGGATCCGGATCGGCAACCTGATTCCGGGTCCGTCCGTCCGATCTTATAATTATCATAATTAATTCTAATTACAATTCCCTTTATCCCAAAACCGGCTCCCCTTTCATACTTTGGCCTAACCGGCCAACATATGGCATGCCCGTGGGACAGTACCTTGTACGTCATCGAACACACGGGTTAGCCTCTTTACTCATCTTCTAGAATGTCCAGAATACTCTGGTTCAAGGATTCCATGGTTCATTGGGTAGTTGCTCCATCTGCTTCTATTGTTGCTGCTCCGATTGTTGTTGTTGTTGTTGCTGCTCTCCGACCGGGTCCTCATCTCCGGCTCCATCCACTCCCAGCTTCACTGGTCTCTGCCCCTCCGGCTCTGGCTCCTCCGTCCTTGGCTTCTCCTGTTGCTCCCGTTCCACCTCCACTAGCTCTTCTGGTCTGGCTACTCCCGGTTGCTCCACTCGAGCTTCATCTGGTTGGCCTCCTCCGGTTCCGGCTACATTCGGTGGCTCCGGGGATTGCTCTCCGTCACTTATGTTGATTGCCGCCGTCATTTGTGATGCCACCAGCCGTCTACACTCCCTCTCGTACCACTCAAATTGGAGTTGAGTGGCGCAAGCTGGTCATCATCCAATTGTTCTACCAGCCGTCTCACAACCGCCAATTGTTCTCCTGCCAGGGACAAGAAATCGTCTGACAACTCCTCCCGGATGGTTACAATGCTCTTCGCATCCATCTTGTAGAAGTTGTCACCGTTCTTTCTCCGGTTCTCAGCATCAACTCGCAGAGTCTGTAATTCCACCGCCTGTTGTGCCCATTTTGACCACCATTGCACTGAGCTTTCCTCAATCATACTCTTTGTCCTTTCTTTCCATGCTAACACAATGGCACAGATCCGATTGAGCCCTATCTTGGATTTGTCCTCCGCAACCTGTTTTTCCTCCTTTAACTTCTTTATCAAGCCCGCGGTTGCCTGTGCTTGCACCCCATATTCCAGCAATTGGGTCTGATACGTTGTTTGAACCCTATTCAGAGCCAATTTTGCTCTTTCCATCTCGTCATAGTGTTGTCCGGTGAGCACCATCCTTTCTCTTGCCGCTTCCTCCAGCAACTTTGCTAACTCAACCGCCTTCGTTCGTTCTTCCGCCAACGCCTCCGTTTTCTTGGTTACTTTGTTCCGGAGTTCTCTTATCTTCTCCTATTGCCGGTCACATTCCACCATCAACTTCTGGTGCTCTACTTCCAAGTGCTTGTGATCCCGATGCAATTTTTCAAAGTCCTCGGTCTTCTCATTTAACCTCCGGTTGATTTGACTTCTTACTCGGTCTTCTCTATCTTTCTGTTTTCGGAGCTCTTCTTTCAGTCGTTCAATCTCTCCTTTTGCTATCCGGCGCAGCTTGTCTTTTTCTTGTAGCAGTTTGTTGTTTTCCTCTTTTAACCGGTTGTTGGCTGCTTGAGTCTTTTGGAGGTTTTCTTCTCTTTTTCGCTTCTCCTCCTCCATTGTCTTCTTCTGCTCCCTGTCTCTGGCCCGCAAGGCCTCCTGAGCTACTAACTCCTCCCTTAGGTTGGAGAGTTCTTGTTAGCGCATATTACTTGTGTTTGGCGTTGTAGGAGCTACCGTCGTGTTATTTATCTGTCTTGTCTGTCCCGGCTTGTGTTTGGCGTTGCGGAAGGGAGGTTGTAGTGGCATGAGGACTACTCCGAATCGAGGCAACATAGCCGTCGGAAGTAGTCGAGCTCGGAACCGATTATTGTAAAAACCACCGAAATTGTGGTGTCAAGCTTAGCAATTCCAAAGAAAACAAAACCGGTTTTGATTCATAGCCGTTTTCTATTAATCATGAAATGGATTCTATGTAAAAAAGAAAACCCACCGAAATCGTGGTATTAAATCTAACTTGTATATAAATTGCCCATGTCTTTGTCTTGATCTCCCACTTCATAACTACTTTTGTCTCCCAGGTCCAAGGCCCTAGCGGTCCCATTCAAGCGACACACGCACACGAAAATTCGCGACATTGGTGAACCCGACATGAAAGAGCAGTAGGGGAGGACAGACACAGATGAAGAAGATTTCGTGGAGAGGATGTCGAAGACGATGGTGGATTTCAAGAGGGCAAGGCGCAATGAAGAAGAAAAAAAAAACAAAGCTTGAGAATGTTTGGCCCTGCCACATCACTTTTTTCTTTGGCACATGCCGAAGGATGTGCGGTTTGGTGGGGGTGGATGTCATGGTGTGGCGTGTGTAGTGTGAGAAAAAGCGACGTTCCACGCACATTTCATGAAATAACACATAAAAATAAAATTATTAAGAAACTTGTAGTAGCTTAGTGGTTAAGGCGTATAAGTATATGTAGAGAGGTGTAGAGTTTGAGTCTCTCTTCCTATAAATTAAGGAGTATTTTGTTCCTCTTCCAATTTTGGGAAAGGGAAAAAAAGAAGCAACATGTAATGTTAAAATAAGCTCCTCTTTACTTTTAAGAGAGGAGGGATACGACTTATTTGGGGGTCACCCATTTTGGCTTAGGGGTGTACCACTATGGTTTCATCTTCTTCTCCTCTTCTTCTAGGGTTATGGTTTGGTAGCCTCAGTTTCTCCTTATCACTCTCTCTTTCATCTTTTGCTTCTAGGCTTAGGGTTTGAGAGCTCATTCTTTTCTCCTCAACATACTAGAGGAATAATTTAGGATTTTAGGGTTTGAGAGGTTTTCTTCTAGTATTCTACTTCTTACTCAAGATAATTTAGGGTTTGGATTTCCTAAACAACAGCTTTTCCGGCATCTCGGTGGTTGTAAACTCGGGGGCCGTTGCGGAAGGGAGGTTGTAGTGGCATGAGGGTTACTCTGAATCAAGGCAACATAGCCATCAGAAGTAGTCGAGCTCGGAGCCCACTAGACTCGTCTTCGCTAGATTATTTTAGCCTTTGTTTGATTTATAACCGATTATTGTAATAACCACCGAAATCGTGGTGTCAAGCTTAACAATTGTAAAAAAATTTAAAACAAAAACCCTAATCTATATAAAATATTATGTATATTTCCCCATGTCTTTGTCTTAATCTCCCACTTCCTCACTACTTTTGTCTCCCCGGTCCAAGGCCCCAGTTGTCCCGTTCAAGCGACAGACGCCTGCGGCTCTCATCAACTCAACTCTTCTCTTCCCATCTGGAGGGACCCGTTTCCTAACACCCTTAACCATAAGGTCTCTAGTCTAAAGTTGTTACTAATATCAATCAAGGAGATTATCGTTACATTGGTTCAGTAGCTTAGTTGGTTGGGCATATGTTTGTTAACCATAACATCGGTGGTTCAAGACCTCCTTTGAGAGGACATGAAAATCACCTATTTTGGTCTTATGACCTTAACCATAAGGTTGGTGGTTTGGTTAAAGCGTATGCCCATTAACCATAAGGTTATTGGTCCAAGGTGTTTACCAATATCAATCAAATAAATTACCAACACGTTCGCGTTCACAAGTGGAAGGATCACGCATAAATGGAAGGATAAGGAATATTTTGGTTGATTTTAGTACTTTTTCCATGATTTTACAAAACACATTGATACCAGTATCATACATGTTCATATATACTATGAAAAAGGTTAAAAATCCACTATTTTCGTGATTTAGAAAAAAAGAAGAAAAAGAGGAATTTCAAAAAGTTACATTCTCAATTTATATCACAAACTTTATAACCAATGTTATTTTATAAGAAACGATTTTTTAGAAATCATAAGAATTCAAAACACATGCTTTTATATTACTCGATTTGTTACAAGCGGAATGTAGTTACACTTAATAGCCCAAAATACATTCATGATCACTCCTTTACGGAGAATCACTACTATAACTAATATACAATGACGATTCCTCCTCGTCATCCTCGGATGTACCAATCAATGCATTATCTTCGTCATAAACCAAATGGTTTGACTCTAGATTATATGTAGCAGATCTTGTTTGCCTTGGACTCAAGCCACCTTGTGTCTAGACCTGGTAATTTTTCTTTTATTATACCTATTGTTGACTTCCTTAATTGTCCGGCTTTTGTAAGCGTGAAGTCGTACACGATGATATCCACATCAGAGATATCAAGGGTCGAGGTGTTACGAATGTTTTGCTTCCTCTTCCTACCTCCCCTTGTCGTTCGGCATTCAATCATCTCCAATGTATACTTACCTGTCAAAGCATTTGCACTTCTAGTGTTGTAGCAATGAACGTTTATAGACTTGATCATGTTTTCTATTTCATCCATTAGCACTTCTAGAATTTTACCAACCCAAAATTGGTGGCCATGGGAGTTCTCATCAGTCGGCGTTGCAATCAACATCCCCACCACGAGCTCTTGCAAATTGCCTTGCCATCTAACTTCGGCTGCTTTGGTCATCCTTGGTCCCACATAAATGTCTCTTTGTTGTGGATGGACCAAACTGTCATTAATCGCATTTGCTGGTTGCTCCGGAGTTTTATTTACACGATCATGTTGTAGCGACCATGTGAATGGCGTTTCCAAATTCCAATTATCACCAAATACACAATTGTCTATAATTCCTTTCTGATCACTAAAAAATACATCCCACCATGACGTGTCTTGTTGTGCGGCATATTTCTTGGCGGCCTCAATATGCTTTCTTTTTTCTTCTAAGGCTTGGAGCCATAATTGTTTTTGTTCCGATACCAAGTCACTATGCAACTGTCCTTTCTTATCAATTGGCATTTGTTTAGCTCCATGGACAATTGTACTAGGCATACAAAGTAATAACTGGCAACCACCTTCAGGTTCCCATGTTGTCGAAGATGAATATTGTTTAGCATACAAAAGCGTAGAATCACTTATTTCATTTTTCTTTATCATAAAAATGTGATTGATGCTTATATTGTTTAATTGGGCGAGCACTTTAACATTCCCAACACCCCCATTTGATATATATCTCTTAAAGTCATTTACCTCCTTGTGTAACACTTTTGGGCGTGGTTTATATGCATCACAAATGACATCAAATAGTTTTGGTAATGTGAAAGCATCATGCTAAGACAACTGTCTAGAGAATGTGCTAAACATCTGATCTATATGATCATGTGTGTGGCCAACCAAAAGAAAATTGACTTTCACTTTTCTAAACAATCCTTGGTTGACCAACATACTTAGATAGCCAAACACAGTTGAATTTATGTTCTCTCTAGCAGTATTGTCCAATTGAATGTATAGAACTGGGGGGAACGGTTGGCCCCAAGACATCAAAACTCGATGAATCACTGTAACTGTTAGGTTAGGGTCATTGTGAACATTGGGGTATGTAATGAAGACGTGAGGTCCAACCGACCTATTATAAGGCAAGCATCCCACCAAGTGCATTTGAACAAGGCACTCATCATTGACGTCTTTGGGGAGCTTCCGCATATATGGCAAGCACGTCTTCTTCTAGTCCATGCCATCTATCATTAAGCACATGTATTGTTCAGGCCTCTTCAAACACTTCTCTCTATGATGCATCGCCTTCTTTCGTTCTAATGATTGTGCCTCACGATGCTCCTGTAGTAACTTCTTACTCATATCCTTTTCTATTGATGTCTTTGCACCTTTAGCCAAACTTTTAAGATTTGCACAAATGGAGAAATACCCCATGCGTACTTTATACGGAATGATAACATTTGAAAACCGAGCTCTCCATAATCTTGTGAATTGGCTATATGTGATAGATTTATTACGTGAGCCCACCATATCAGATCGATAGACATCATAAACTTCCCGGTGTGAGTAATTATAAGAGAGGTGCATCCTACCAGTAGTGGGAATTACTTCACAATTAAACTTAAAGTAACTTTTCATCCAACCAATAACATGTCTTCCAATTGCACCTTTCATACTTCGAACCTCTTTACAGTTGAGCATCTGATCCCCGCTAAGTAGACATTGTTGTACTCTATGTAGCCACATGTTATTAACACATAACGCAATTTTGAATGCAACTATATATATCTGTTGCGCAAGGAAGATATAATACTTGAATGATACTTTGATCCCCGTACATTTGTCAGACACTAGTTGCATATGTGACCCGAGGTAAGTGTCTTGCTCATCACTAGTCATCGAAAAATAGTATCGCCTTAATTCTCGCAACTTCGATTTTCCAATCATAGACATACAACCACGGGCATAACATATTTTATTGACATCAAATCCAATCTGCTTATCTGATGTCACCAAGTTAAATCTGGCTAAACGAATTTGTGAAAGTGTTTTTAGAAATCAAGGTATTGAAGTCTACAAAAATATAAGGTATGGAGCATTCACACCCGAAGGCCAAGAACACGAGCTAAGGTTTCAAGTATAAGTCAAACTAAAAGCAAGAAAGATGGAGAAAAGTAAAAGAAGGAAAAAGCAGACCACCAAAAAGCAGTCATAAACAAACGCTCATAACTCTCATAACAAAAAGCAGACCACCAAATGTCACGTGTAAATATGGGTTAGAAAGCTTATGACGAGAGCTATCCGTAGCTTTTGGAAACTCTAAATTTGGAGCATGGATGAGGGAGATATGACGATTAGAAGATCGTTGTGTCATAGCTAAGAATAGGAGATGGAAAAGCTCTAAAAAAAGCATGGAAAAGAAAGCAAGCGAAACTTATCTACTAGAGGAGAACTTCATATAAAGCAAGAAGAGTGAGGTGGTGAGGAGGGCTTTTTTCTTGTGGTGTTTTGCTTGCCTATTCATGTAGTGCGTTTTTCTAGTGATCAATTCATCCTTGTAGGCTTGAGTTTATGTATCTTCTTTCTCTTGTTTCGATGATCATCACTCCTTATTAATATATCTTTGTAGATTTGGGTTTCTATATCTTCCTTCTCTCTCTTTTCTATCATCATCTCTCTTTTCAGAAATCTACGTGGGATTCTTCTAATATGCATAGGGCTTATAGATTTCTCTTCCTGCATAGAAGTTGGTGTAACCTTGTTACAATCCAATTCTTTGTTGTGACCATCGCCCATGATATTCAATGTTTCATTGGCACTACCTTCATTCTCCGTATCTTTATTAATATCGTATTTTTCAATAGAGGACTCTTCACATGTGTCATTATTCACATGTGTTGTAGGTGAAGATGAGCTCAAACAATACTCTTTGATAGAAATGGGTGAGTCTGTCGACAGACAATATTCTTTGATAGAAAATGGTGAGTCTGTTGATAGACAATACTCTTCGGTAGAAAACGAAGAGTCTAATGACAAACAATATTCTTCAATCGAGAACGGTGAGTCTTCACTCATGGCTTAAGGTCCACACAAAGCTCTTTAAGTTATGTGCTTGGGCTAATATAAAAAACTGATAAACTCCTCTCTAAACAGAAGCTCCCTCAATATAATATCTATATTATTTAATATTATATTAATACAATAAATAAAGATATTATTTTTAATATAATAATTTTATTCAACATATTAATAATTACTTAAACTAGTCAGTATAAAGTTGAATCAATTATATTTTATACCTTATTAATTCTATAATATATAATTTAAATTAAATTTACTTTAGCCATGAAGTATAATATAATTACAATCATTACCAAGCAATATATATGTTGGTTTAAAGTTAAAATCATTAGTTAATTAATGGCACCCATATTTAATATAGAACTTCTCAATCATTGGTTCATTCATGGCCACATCTTAAATACAAAACATTAGAGAGTCATAAAAATGTTGCTTTGAGTATTCAATCATTGGTTCATTCATGAACCTCTATCATTGTTTTCCTTCATGACCTTCAAAGTCATTGTATGTTAGTTTGAGTATAAAATAATCATTAATATGTTAGTTTGAGTATTTAATCATTGATTCATTCATAAGCATCATTTAATTCAAATCCATTAGAGAGTGATTGGTACATTCAAGATTATGTACTAAATAAAGTAACTAACTAACTCTTTCTTAGGTCTAACTAACTAACCTTAAGCTTACCAACCGTGGTTAAAGTGATTGTGGTTACTTTAACCACTGTGGTCAATCCCTATAAATAGGAAGACCTCCTCATTTCTCAATCACTCATGCGCATAACAAAGCACACAAGCACACAGAGCAGACAAAGCACAAAGAGCTCATAACACGCAACACCAAATTGTCATCTCCCCCTAAGCATTGACAACGTGAATCATGTCTTCGAAGAAAATTGAGCACCAAGAATCCAGGTAAGCACCTAATAGTCCGAACATTTTTTTAAATATGTTTTAGCACTTAAGAACTTGATATGCCATATCGAGTTCTTGTATAAAACACAAACTTTATACAGGAATTCGATATAGCGTATCGAGTTCATGTTTAAAGTTTGTGTTTTATATAGGAACTCGATACGTCGTATCGAGTTCCTGTTTAAAGTTTGTCTTTTATACAAGAACTCGGTATGCCGTATCGAGTTCTTGTTTAAAGTTTGTGTTTCATACAAGAACTCAATACGACATATCGAGTTCCTTTTTAAAGTTTGTGTTTCATACAAGCACTCGATACGCCGTATCGAGTTCTTGTTTAAATTTTGTGTTTTATACAGTAACTCGATACGCCGTATCCAGTTCCTATGTAAAGTATGTGTTTTATACATGAACTCGATACCCTGTATTGAGTTCCTGTGTAAAGTATGTGTTTTATACATGAACTCGATACCTTGTATCGAGTTCTTGTTTAAATTTGGTGATTTATACATGGACTCGATACGCCGTATCGAGTTACTGTATAAAACACAAAATTTAAACAGGAATATTATGTCTTTGGGGGAACAATTTGGTATATGTGTGAAAAGATACCAAATTTATGTCCAATTAAGACTTTTTTAATGACAATTGCTACATTTTGTAACATTTAGCGGCCTTACTTAAAAAGGTTTTATGACCTATAATAGCTTAAAATAATAGAAAATAACCCACGAATTACCTTTATGATACCAAATTTAAGTCTGTCGTATTAAAATTCTCAACAATGTGTATATGGAATCAATATAAGCCACACCTACCCTTCAATATGATACATATCCTTGTATAATTATTAAGATATATAATTTTCGAAGTTGAATAGCCCTTACTAGATTTAAAATCCGAATAAAGGTCTATCATGTTCACTCAAAGTATGATTGATATTTAGAGTTTAGCAGAAATCGCCTGCAAGTTTTTGTCTTAATCTACTTAGGTATATTTTAATATACAACCTTAATCTAGGCAACCACCTAACTTATATTTTCGCACGTCCTTTCTTAAAGAGGTCGTTTGAGAACTAGTCGGACCGACCTGTGAAGAAAATAAAGCTTCAGATTCAGGGCTCTCCAATTGAGACCCAGAAACTAATAGCTCCTCAAAACATGAAGAGAGGAAAAAAGCTTCTCTTCAATGAGGAAACAAAATCTCAACCATCCGATGATGTTAGCCAAAAGAAAATGTTAGCAGCTACTGGTGGTGAGGACCTTCCTGACCATGATCTAATGGACAAGGAATGGTGTATGCAATACGTCGACTCCAAGAAAAAAGTCGTGCTTTATACAACAAAGAAGAAGGGCGACGGTCAGCTTGAAAATGACACCGCATTTATGTATGGTCGTATTCTACAATTTGACTAGGAAGATTCAGATTCAGCCAACATTCTTGTAATGATAGAGTGCTCGAAGGGGGTACATAAAGTGTACCTTTCTGAAGATCTTGTGGCCCAGAATCTTTTAAAAAAGATCTACAAAGCTCAGAAAAGCTTATTGTCTCCTTGAGGCCTTATATACAAGGCCATGTAACTCTAAGGGAGCCCTTTCCCTCCCTAGTGAAGGCCCTGAAAAGGGCATCTAAAGTGCAATCAAGACCAGCAAAAAAGAAGACCACTAAAATGTCGGACTCCGACTCATCAAGCTCAAACGAAGATGAGGACACTAGGTGGACGCCAGGAGCTGAGCTGGCATCGGGTGTGTTGTGATCCGAGCAGAATAAGATACGGAGAGAGTTAACGCAGCGTAAACTGGTGAGAAAAGGGCAACTGTTTAATTTTCCTATAACACACATCCATCGGCCCCTTTTAGATGAAAAAACAAGACGAAGACCACTTGAGATCAGAGAGCCACACCGAATGCATGTTCAAAATCTCAAGAAAAAAATGAAAATTAATCCACATGCTACCATTGTGCCTTTTATTGTTATAGTGGATCCCGAAGAATGTGAAACCATTGAAGAATTCGACATAAGAAAGCATGATCAATACAATTACTTTGTAATTGGTGGATCGCATTCGGCGGAGGCACGTCGGCAACTTGTGAGAGAACATCCAATGACTTTCTTCTTCAAGTATGCCGACAACTGAAGAGGCAAAGCTATTGCCATGTGACCACAATAACGATAATGACTGTAGGCAGAAAATGTCATCGATTGAGCGTATAAGGTTCTTCCACCACGAGTACTTGGACGTCAAACAAAAGTTTGGTGTGAAGCTACATCCAAGCCTACGACGTCAATGCTTGCATGAAGTCGGCATTGTGGTGGATGATAATGTTAAGTCAGATGGTCTTTGGAAATATGAGTCCTAGTTTCAACTTGCCTTTAGAGATGGAGAAGTATGGGACCTACAAGATCAAATCTTCCTAATGTGGGAGAATAAGGAGGTCAAGGGTCAACGACAAAAGAAATGTAAGGTAAATCCTCAACTAGAATTAAAGTCACAAGCAGCCAAGAAAATTGATTTGACAATTGAAGAAACGGCTGACGACATGAAGCTGTGTCTGTGGAGAGTGATGCAAGGTATTAAGGACGAGCAACTTCTTGTGTCTGTTTTGTCAAGCCTTGAAGAAATGGTCACTGAGTTCAATAAGTAAGTCTTTCAAATAGTGATATTAAATTCAATATGGTGCAATTGAAAGTTCTAATCTCGCTTTCTCATTTCACAGTCATAAGGTGTACATGAAGATTCAAGAAATTATGATGACATGGGCCGAGCGCGATCGGCATGAGCGGAGAGTCGTGTCTAGGAAAACGGAGGAGGTGCGTGGAGAACGGAGGGCTACGCACCGGGAAGAGAAAACGCGGTGTCCCGAAGGACATGCGAGGCCAATCGGGCCAAGAGGGCGCGGGTCGAGGCGAAGTGGTAACGAGAGCCACGAAGGACGGGGTGATGGCACGCTCTACCGCGAGAGAGCACGGCGAACAAGGGGAAAGCGAAAGGCGCGTGATGGGGTTATCGAAGGACCGAAGCACGAGCACGCATTCGGAGGAGAGCATCGACATACGGGGAAAGCCTACGGAAGGCAAGCGCGGAGCGGAGAGAGTCGGCACGCCGAGGTGTGCGGCACGCAAAGGGCAGAATCCGTCATGCGACCGAGAGTGCATCCGGAGGATATACGAGGCGGACAAAGGAAGAGCAACCGGGTTGGTGACGGCATTCGGGAGGACCGAACGGGGAGGAAAGCACGGGCATCGGATACGGCGGGTCGGATGTAGCCGGTGGTTCAAGGACCCACGGTGGACGTGGCGGATCGGGTGGAGGCAACGACTCGGCGAACATCGTCGAGTGTGGCGGATCGGATGGCGCCGACGGTTCGAGACCATTCGGCGAGGATGGTGGACTGGAAGGCGGCGGCGGTTCGTGTGGACGGGGTGGTCTTCCTTGAAGGTGCTCCTTCCCTTTCTTCACAAATCCCTTCGTTTGCTGCATGTAGATCTCCTCTTCGAGGTCACCGTGGAGGAACGTCGTCTTCACGTCTAACTGCTCTACCTCGAGGTCCATGCTTGCCGCTATGCTCAGCACCGTCCAGATGGAAGTCATCTTTACTACCGGGGCAAATATCTCGTCGAAGTCCACACCCTTCTTCTGTTGGAACCCCTTCACCACGATGTCGCGTTGTTACGCACGTATGTGTGGAAAGGGGCGGGACCACAGGGGGTCTTGGACCGAGGAGCGAGAGAGAGAGACAGAGAGAGAGAAAGATTCACCGACACGTAGAAGCAAGAAAGGGAGATATAGAAAGTGACACTTAATTATAATGATAGAGATTACAAACTCCGACAGTTACAACCGACAAAGCGGCGACGGGCCCAACACGGGGACCCTACTCACGCACACTGACGACAGTCACCGACTCAAAGAAACAAAAGGGGGAAGGGGAGCGACTCTGCTGGAAGCACACAGGCTATCCACGAAGCAGAGGCAGCGACCTCCCGACACCCGCAGAGAGTGACGATTCAAGTCGAAGAGAGAGAGCTCCGCCTTCCGTTCTGCAGCAACCTCCTTCCTCCTCCTCGCGCGCGATATCTCGTTTTCTCTTCTCCTCTTCCCTTTATTCCCTGTCCCCCTCTGGGATACGCACAATCCCCCTCTAATAAATGCGTGTGGCTTAGTAGTCACATCCACCGGTTCGTGTACAAAGTATCCAGTCACACGTCCATCCATGTAGGGGCCGGTTTACGCACTTTCTCTCCGATTCCGCCTATGGCCGGTTTTCTTCACGACAACGATCCTGGCTTTGTACCTTGGAGTCGGCATCTCCCTATTTCAACTTGTACACCCACTTGTTTCGGAGTGCCCTCTTGTTGGGAGACAGGTCCCTCCGGATGGGAAGGGAGACAGGTCCCTAAACCGGATGAGGAGTACCCGGCTACGGAGAGCCAGATGGTGCAGACCCGGTGAGAACCGGATGAGGAGTACCCGGCTACGGAGAGCCGGATGGTGCAGATCCGGTGAGAACCGGATGAGGAGTACCCGGCTACGGAGAGCCGGATGGTGCAGACCCGGTGAGAACCGGATTAGGAGTACCCGGCTACGGAGAGCCGGATGGTGCAGACCCGGTGAGAACCGGATGAGGAGTACCCGGCTACGGAGAGCTTGATGGTGCAGACCCGTGGTTGTTTGTTTAGGGTGTATGGCTATTAACCATAAGGTTATTGGTTCACGATGGTTACCCGAATCAATGAAGTAAATTACATTACATTGCTTCAATAGCTCAATCGGTTAGAGCGTACGGCTTAGTTGAGGTTCAAGCCTAGTCTTGTGAAGATGATCATATTGTTGAGGATCCTATAAACTAATGATTTCATCGAATTTGGTGGTTCAATCACAACGTGGAGTGGTGATAGATGATACCAATATTGGTCATGATATATTTTATTAGTTTGATTACATCTGTAGATTGAAAATGAGAATATATAGTTGAGGTTCAAATGCACTACTGTGAAGATGATAATCTTGTTTAGGATCCTATAAAATTTTGATGTCAACGAAATTCAAGGTTTTCCAATTCCAATTACATGTCCCCTTCATGAATACTTAAATTGGTTTGACCGAATTGTAGTTAACAATAAGGTGAATGATGCAAGATGCTTATCAGTATCAATAAAGTGTGTTTTTTTTTGTTCAATTTATGTTATGTTGCTTCAGTAGCTCAGTTGGTTAGATCGTATGGTTGTTAACCATAAGGTCGGTGGTTCAAGCTCACCTTGGAGCGGCCATTACTTGTTAACCATGAGGTGCATGGTCAAAGGTGGTTACAAATATCAATCATGTAAACTATCGTTACATTCTTTTGTTTTTAATACTCAATTGTTTAGAGCATATGGACCTTAAACATAAGGTCGTTGGTAGAGCGTAGAGCCCTTAACAATAAGGTTTCTTGTCTATGATGGTTACTAGTATTAATCAAGTAAATTATTCTTACATTGGTTCAGTAGCTCAGTTGATTTGCGGGTAAGGTTGTTAACCATAACATCGGTGGTTCAAGCCCACATTTGACTGGATATGAAAATCACTGAATTTGGTTGTATGACCTTAACCATAATGTTGGTGGTTTGTTAGGGCGTATGGCCCTTAACCATAAGGTTATTGGTCCAAGGTGATTATGAATATCAATCAACGAAATTACCATTTCACTGCTTTAGTAGCTCAGTTGTTAGAGTGCATGGCTTAGTTGAGGTTCAAGCCCACTCTTGTGAAGATGATAATATTGTTTAGGATCCTATAAACTAATGATGTCATCAAAGTTCAAGGTTCAACAATTAGAAGTAGGGTTCCCTTTCCTGAATAGTTCAATTGGTTTGATCATAAGGTTGTTTAGCACAAGCTCAATGGCTCAATTGGTTACCAATATCAATCACATTAGTTAGAGTGTCACATTTCTTCAGTAGCTCAGTTGGTTAGAGTGTACAGTTGTTAACCATAAGCTTGGTGGTTCAAGCCTACCTTTGAGCGGACATGAAAATCCCCGATTTTGGTTGTAGGACCTTAACCATAATGTTGTTGGTTTAGTTAGAGCGTATGACCCTTAACCATAAGGTTATTGGTCTAAGGTGGTTATCAATATCAATCAAGTAAATTACAATTACATTGCTTCACAGTTGATAGAGTGCATGGCTCAGTTGAGGTTCAAGCCCATTCTTGTGAAGATGATCATATTGTTTAGGATCCTATAAATGAATGATGTCATCGAAGTTCAAGGTTCAACAATTAGAAGTAGGCTTCCCTTTCTTGAATAGTTCAATTGGTTTGATCATACGGTTATTTAGGCCCAAGCTCAATGGCTCAATTGGTTATCAATATTAATTACATTAGTTAGAGTGTCACATTTCTTTAGTAGCTCAGTTGGAGTGTATGGTTGTTAACAATAAGCTTGGTGGTACAAGTGCAACATGTAGTGGTGAAAAAAAATCACCAATATTGGTCATGATATATTTTATTAGTTTGATTACATCTATAGCTTGAAATTGAGAATATATAGTTGAGGTTTAAGCGCACTAGTGTGAAGATGATCATCTTGTCTAGGATCCTATAAAATTTTGATGTCAACTACGTTCAAGGATTACGAATTACAATTAATCCCCTTCTTGAATAGTTAAATTGGTTTGACCGAATATCCGTTAACCATAAGGTGAATGGTGCAAGATTCTTATTAGTATTTATGTTTGGTTCAATTTATGTTATGTTGCTTCAATAGCTCAGTTGGTTAGAGCATATGGTTGTTAACCATAAGGCCACTGGTTCAAGCCCACACCTTAGAGCGGTCATTAGTTGTTGACCGTACCGTCAATTGTCACAGGTAGGTTCATGTACCAATCAAGTAAACTACCATTACATTTCTTCAATAGCTCAATTGGTTAGAGCATATGGACCTTAAACATAACGTCCGTGGTTGGTTAGAGCATATGGCCCTTAACCATAAGGTCTCTGGTCTAAGCTGGTTATTAGTATTAATCAAGGAAATTATTGTTACATTGGTTCAGTAACTCAGTTGGTTGGGTGGTTCAAGCGTTCCTTTGAACGGACATGAAAATCACCGATTTTGGTTGTATGACCTAAACCATAAGGTTGGTAGTTTGGGTAGAGCATATGGCCCTTAACCATAAGGCTATTTGTGCAAGGTGGTTACCTGTATCAATCGAGGAAATGATCATTACATGCTTTCAGAGGCTCAGTTGAGGTTCAAGGCCACTCTTGTCAAGATGATCATATTGTCTAGGATCCTATTAACTAATGATGTTATTCGTCCAAGGTGGTTACCCATATCAATCAAGTAAATTACCATTACGTGCCTTCAATAGCTCAGTTGGGTAGAGCATATGGCTCAGTTGATGTTCAAACCCACTCTTGTGAAGATGATCATATTCTTTAGGATCCTATTAACTAATGATGTCATCGAAGTTCAAGGTTTAACAATTAGAAGTAGGGTTCCCATTCTTGAATAACTCAATTGGTTTGATTAGATGGTTGATTAGGACAAGGTCAATGGTTGAATTGGTTACCAATATCAATCACGTTAGTTAGAGTGTCACATTTCTTTAGTAGCTCAGTTGGTTAGAGTGTATGGTTGGTTGGTAGTTCAAGCTTGGACTAATTTTCTCAGAATATATTTTATTAGTTTGACTACATCTATTGATTGAAAATAAGAATATATAGTTGAGGTTCAAGCGCACTACTGTGAAGATGATAATCTTGTTTATGATCCTATAAAAATTTGATGTCATCTAGTTCAAGGATTACCAATTACAATTACATATGCCCTTCTTGAATAGTTAAATTGGTTGGACCGAATAGTCGTTAACCATAAGGTGAATACAAAAGGACCTTTTTTTTATGCACGGTGCCGTAACTAACTACCCTGCTATTTGGTATCCCCACCTGTCAACCACTTTTGCGGCGGCGAAGTATAAATGGGTTATTGTATTTCTTTATTTTCCTGGTTCTTTTACTTAGTGTAGTAATTCCCCAAGGTGTTGATGGGTTTTTCCTACCAATCGATGATCCACAGGGTTCATAGTTGCACCTCGCACCGTTCAACGTCTACTGATAAGCTTTTCTTGGGTGGATCAGGTATTCCCTCAGCCTAGAAAGCGATGGTTTGCCTGCCCCTACCCATGCCTCTACTTGGGGAGTGCTTTCTCCTCCTCAGACAGAACCCTTCGATCGCGTGATCAATAACTTTTTTATATTGAAATCTTTTTAGGTACTTGATTTTTCAATTTATCCGTAGTATCTCCCTTGCCATTCCTGTATGGTCTAAGATGCTTATCAGTATCAATAATGTGTGTTTTGTTTGGTTCAATTTATGTTATGTTGCTTCAATAGCTCAGTTGGTTAGAGCGTATGGTTGTTAACCATAAGGTCGGTGGTTCAAGCCCACCTTGGAGCGGTCATTAGTTGTTAAGCATAAGGTCAATGGTCGAAGGTGGTGCTATTCCTTAGCAATAGCTCAATTGGTTAGAGCATATGGACCTTAAACATAAGGTCGGTGGTTGTTTAGAGGGTATGGTCCTTAACCATACAGTCTTTGGTCCAAGGTGATTACTACTATCGATCAAGTGTTACATTGGTTCAGTTGGTTAGAGCATATTGTTGTTAACCATAACGTCAGTGGTTCAAGCCCACCTTATTTTCACCGATTTTAATTGTATGACCTTAACCATAAGGTTGGTGGTTTGCTTAGAGCGTATGGACCATAACCATAAGGTTATTGGTCCAAGGTGGTTACCATTATCAATCAAGTAAATTACATTACATTGCTTGTGTAGCTCAATTGGTTAGAGCATATGTCTCAATTGAGGTTTAAGCCTACTCTTGTGAAGATGATCATAGTATTTAGGATCCTATAAACTAATGATGTCATGGAATTTCACGGTTTAACAATTAGTATACGCTTTCTACTCTCTCTATCTTTCCGGTGTATTCTTTGTTCTTAAGGTTCCATTAAAGCTTCATTCTTTGTTTTATGTTACTACTTCTGTGTAATAATTTTGACATGGTATCAGAGGGCGAGGGTTGAGAACCTCCACAACCAACAAGCGATTACTGAAGACAAACCCTAACACTCGGTAAAGAGTGAAAGATGGACAGAGGTATGGCAAGTTGTCTTCCGACAGAGAAGCTTGACAGACACAACTATGCATCATGGTCGTACAATATACACCAGTATCTGCTCGAATATGGATACGGGAGTTATGTTGAGGGTGTGAATGAAATAGCGCCGGAGTTCTCGGAATGGGAACCAGGAGCAAGCAGAGTTCTATATTGCCTTGCATCCTCCGTGCACAACCAGATGATCAGCTACATTAGAGATGCTAAGACGTCAAAACAGGCTTGGGAAAATTTGAAAAAGATTTTCGCTATTGTTGTGAAATTTCGACAAAGATACGTGAACTTGAGGCAGGACCCCGAGGCCTCCGACCAGAGGATAACAAATTCGTGCGTTTTGTGAGATATGGGATTACAATCTTTCCCAAAGATTGGGATTACAAAAGTTTTAGGGTCTGTGAGATATGGTTTCAATAAGAAAAAAAAATTAACGTTTATGCGAGAGATGACTTTGATAAGAAAAAAAAAAAAAAAGGTTTATGTGAGAGATGGCGTCGATCCCCTAAGGAAAAATTAGAGTTGAAGGATTATCGAGACATGGCTTTTTCTCCCCCTGCCCAGTTACATGCATCCACACATTACCTTTACTTTAGTTGCATGGGCTCTCCGTTCAGATGCATGCGTCCACACATGACCTTTACTTTAGTTGTATGGCCTCTACATTCAGTTGCATGCGTCCACAAATGACCTTTACTTTAGTTGTATGTCCTCTATGTTCAGCTGCATGGGTCGACACATGGCCTTTACTTTAGTTGTATGGCCTCTATGTTCAGTTGCATGCAGCCACACATTTCCACATGTGCATGATCCGTACAGTCGTCTCGTCTAATCCGCGCATCCCGATTGTCCCGACGATTCCAAATCATTTTGAGCAATTTCATCCACATATGTGACCTTTACTTTAGTTGTATGGCCTCTACGTTCAATTGCATGCGACCACACATTTCCACCTATGCATGATCCGTACAGTCGTCCCGATTGTCCCGACCAATCCAAATCGTTTTGAGCAATTTCATCCACCTCTGTTCGTCTAAGAAGTTCCACCGCATCCGTTTGTCCGGACAATTCAGCCTAAATCACTCTAACCGTTATATGCTCCAAACGTACATATATGGAGCAATAGGTTCTAGTTTTCCTTATATATAGTTGGATCTAATGTTATCCTATCTATGTGGGATATCTCACAGTTCTGTTTTCCCTATCTTCTCAAACTTCATACTCACATAACTTGATACTTAGTTGTCCGTTTCATATGTTACAATGTGTTTAGAAGCTCTTGAAGGTGTCTATCTTTCCATACCAAGACATTAAGCTAATCTAAAATAATTATTTCATTATTTTTCATATCATGTGTGAAGGACCACACGGCATTCACCCCCACCAAACTTGCACATCCACCGGTATGTGTCAATTGCAGTGAGGTTCCTCTTTTGATTACTCTATTTCGTCGCCAATACCCAAGATAGAATCGTCTAAAGCTTCAAATCCGATTTCCATTCTATCTCTTCTCTTGAAGATATTGATGCTTTTCCCGGCAATTGGCAAAACAAGTGATGTACCATCCAGTTCTGCTAAACGATATGTTGCATTATCTTCCACTGTCTTCACCACATATCGTCCAAACCTTCACTGCGAAAATTTTTGAGCCGTATTATGTTGGTTATCTAGGTTACTGTCGTAAACTAGCACCCAATCTCCTTTAACGATTTTCCTCAGACAAAGTCGATGTCGTATGTCGAAATCTTTCTTGTTCTTCAGCCTTGCATTCTTTAGTCATGCTTTAGCCAGTTCTATATCTTTCGACTTTTACTCCAACAGTCGAATCCTCAATGCTAGTAGATCTTCTTTGCTTATCTAATCTTTTCATGTCAATGCCATCCTTGAACCAATACTTTGTTCCACTAGCATTATCGGCTTCTGTCCGAATATGAGCTCTGTCGGCATGTATCACGTCACCGTGCTATGAGTAATCTTGTCAACCCATAGTGCAAATGGCAACAAACGTGGTCATTCTCCTATTTTCCATGTCCACGTTCCACTTTCCCATTCGCTTCCAGATTATACGTCGTGGTAAGAGATAACTTGATTCCCATCTTGGTGAAGAATTCTCTAACTTCATTGGCGTCCAACTCACCTCAATCAGCCACTATCTGGCCAACGCATCCATATCTGCAAATAACATCTTCAAGAAGGAATCTACATATTGATGATGTCTCCTTTGTTCTCAATGCTCGTCCTTCAACTTGATTAGTAAGATCCTCTCTCATGAGCACAAGATACCTCATCTTCCATCGGCACATTGGCATCATTACGATGTCCACGAACCACTTGTAATGCATAGCCAACGGGTAAGTCGGATGAAGTTCATCACGATGGTGAACATTTGACATTCCTTACATGTTTCCACATAAGTTGCTACATTCTTGTAGATGCCCAACCACCAATATTTCTCCTTAAGCTTCGCGAATGTAGCCCATATTCCTCGATGGCCTCCAAAAACACTATCATGAAATTCAAACATTAATTTTTGTTGGTCTTTCATCTGTAGACAACTCTCATTGGAGTTCCATTCTTCTTTTTCGCATGCCTCCAAAGAGCTCCATCCTTAAGGAAATACTTGTATGCCTTCTTCCAAATTTGGTGGAAGTCTTCTGTCTACTAGGATTCATCTCTTTGGAGAGAACTTAAGTATTTCCCAATCTCCACGAATTCTCCTTCATAGTCCTCTTGTATGAATGTAGTCAGCACCCAAGCGTAGGAACTTGTAAAGAAGTCCAAGCCAACATCCTCTTCATCTGAATGTTGATCTTCTTCTTCGTTGTATCTCGCTCACGATAGCATGTCTGCAACGACATTACGCTTCCCAGCTACATGATGGATATCCGGGTTGAGTCATTTGATATATGCGATCCAACGTAACATGGCAATATCCGGTATACTACAACCATATATCATACCCAAGATTGGTAGGCAATCTGTCTCGATTATGACTTCTGCTCCAATAAGGTAGTCATGATCAGATTTGATCGCCGATACGATTCCCCATAGTTCCCTCTTCACTTGGGCATACCTTCTTTGCCTGTCACTTAACAGTTTCGCGCAAACCGAATCGCATATCAGTTACAATCTTCGTCTTCTTGGTTGATAACCTATCTTATTCTGGTTAGACTAGTATCCATGGTCACGAAAATGGGCTTGTTGTCCGAATAGTCCACCTTCCGTAATGTTGGTGCCTCCATCAATAATTTCTTCAGCCTTCGGATGGCGAAAGTATGCTCGCTCCTCCATTCAAACCTCCGCTTCTTCTTTAGCAAACCATACAATGGCTCAACAATGTGGGCATAGTGTGGAATCCAAATATGATAAAATGTGCATGCTCCAAGGAACCTTTGAACCTCTATTTGAGGTATGTATTCTTCCTTCATGTCTTCGATCGCATTCACCTTGGATGGCGAAGGCTTCTTGCCGTATGCTCCACACAAGTGACCTACCACCAAGATCTTTGGTTGCTCGAATGCGGATTTTTCTCCCAAAAATATCAAATTCGCATCTTCAAGCCTTGGCAGCCCTTTTTCACAATCCTTCATATGATCCATGACGAACATTCTGCATCCATCCTTATCTTTCGATTAATCCTTCTCCTCATCCAAACACCCTTTTATCGGAATATTATCCAAGAAGGGCATTGTGATTCCCAGGATGCAATCCTTCAAAACCTTGTTCATGGCATTCACCATATGAGCCACCAAGTTCGTTGAACCTTGAGGTAAGGTACACATCCTCACATGCCCAATTGGAGTCCTCATGGTTGTAATGTCACGACTATCAACCGCCAATTGGAATTGATCGTATCCAGAGGAGAGATAGACCGGCCTGCAAACGCCTCGGCAAATTCATCCACACTCGGACCAATTCCAACATTCTGAATTGTCACCTTGTTGACGGGTTGAAGATCTTGGATGAATCGCAATGATCCATTCTTCTTCGGCACCGTGAACCACCTATTAGAGTAAGGAGCATTCGACGGTTCCAGAATTCCCATATTCACCTTCTGTCATGATGACACTCACATCATGCCTCAAAAAGATTTGAACCAACGACCTTGTTGTACACATTCAAATCCTTAACCATTGTATTAATATTCTTATATGTATAGTTTTTAGAATATATAATCTAATATCATAGGAATATTCTATATTACTCTACATTCTAGAATAATCGAGAATATTCTAGAGTGTTCTATACACTAGAACCTTCTAGGATGACCTAGAATATTCTAGAGTGTTCTCTATTACTTATAAATAGGGATCTATCATTCATCCCAAACCTAAATTGGTTCAACGCCATTTTGTAGCACTCTATTGCCTACTCCTTGTAATCCATTTTACTCTGCAATACAATATTTCCATTGCTCTCTCTTTCTCTCTCTCTTTCTTGGCACCTTCTCCTTTAAGAGCTTGATTAGCTTCGGTAGGTGTGCTCTCAGAACCGGTATCAACTTTACAAATTCCAAGGCACACCGTGAAGATCACCATCAATTCCACCGTCCTTGGATCAACACATCCAATTTCTTGTGGGAAAAATGCAAAAGTCTTCCCATGTCTTTCAAGCATTCCACGGAACATTCGCTCCTCTTCACGGAGGAGGAAATCCTCCCTTCCAACTCGTAGCTTTCCTTTTGTCTTTTTAGTGAAGACATGACCTATTGTCTTCGGATTCCTTAATCTTGGATCTTTTGCCAACTATCTTCCGATAGCGGAACCACAACTGGCTTGATCTTCTTATCCACCGTTTTATATTTTGTGTTGACTTCAGCTTCCTCCATCAAGATGTCTCGATGATATTCATCGATGATAGCATACATGTTGATGGAGTTAACCAAAATGATGTGTTGATCGTGAAGATAGCTCAAGTTCACGACTTCCTCAATTTCGCTGATGGTGTTGTTAAATGAGGCTTCTTCCAAAATATGAGTCACAAATTCTTCTTCTCCTATTATGCTTTCTTCTTTCAGCACCTTCTTGAAGTGTTGTATCTGACACTGGTCCTTCTTGTTGAGTAGTGTTAGTTTACATGCGCCGCTAGGTGTGACACATGTTACTTATCCTTGCAATCCACACGTTGTGCTTCCTTGTGGGGACTTATGATTGTTCGGACTATTTCTGCCCCACGCTTCAATAGTCCGCTCTAAAAATCTAAGGATTCGCCTCCAAGGCTATCGCCGTTCCTTTCATGATTAGCTCACACTATCAGGAATTGAACAAATCTTTGACTTTCAAGGCTCTTGACGCACGCGAAGGCTGCTCCATTATCGAACACCTTGGTCTCCATCTGGGACGATGTGATATACAGTTTTCCTAGGATGATAGGATGTGAAACTGAGTCTTGCATGAAGAAGTGTTGATCAATCTCCACATCCCCGACTGTGACTTGAACATTGGGGCAAGCTCCGTACAAGTCCTCTATGGCCTTCGTCGCCACTCAAATCTTCCATCCATGGTTCTTATTAATCGGCCATCTTCCTATCTTGTAGAACTCAGTAGACATGAGGTTGATCTCCGAGCCATGGTCAATCAAGGCCACCACGGTCTCTTTCTTGTGCCCGATCTTCATTGGCATCTCCGTTGTCGTTCTTGCCCAATGAGGTCAAGAGTAATGGTTGTCCGCCATCACTTCATCTTCTTCCTCTTCTTCCGATCTTGGCATGGTTATGGCACTTCTTTTCACCTCCTCTTCATCCGATTGTTGTTGCTTCCTCTTAATAAGGTCCACGATAGTATCATGGAACTCCTTAGCGATCCCAAGCAGTTCTCTCAAAGTATGGTCAACATCACTGTCTAAAACCTTCTCCTCAAGGACCTTCCGCAATTCTGTTATATGTTCTATGTCCGACCTTAGCTTCTAAGTCGGTGCCACTCATTCTTTTCCTTTCTTCGCTGATTCGAGAAGGTTGGCTCGATCCACTAGGCTTCATGCTTGTTTCTTCAACCTATTTTCGTGGCATAGGTTGGGCTTGCCCTTCTTTCCCTACGTTCCTCGTATTGGAACTCTTTGACGTGCCATCTTCTTCACTAGTTCTTTTCCTCTTCTATTTGACAAGACCTTCATAGTTGTCACACACAACATCCACAAAGCTTGTGTTATTGTCGATTGGATCCAACCATCTAGTAACTCGTCGCATATTCCAATCAGAATGTTTTAGATCCTCCAAATCAATTTTTCCTTTCTTCTCCCACTCGAAGACCATCGGCCAAAACCCAGCTCCTGGCTTGATCTTCTTTAGATTCTCTCTTCCAACTCGTATCCCAGTTGATGCGGCATAGTGCATAACTTCCACATGCCTTGCATCTTCCTCTTCCACAATCTTTTTAAGCCCGCCTCTTCCGAAGTTCACTCGTAGTGGCTTCCGAGTCTCGCTCGAGTGGATCATGTTGTCGTTCAAATAGACGACGTTCTTGTGAATCGAGTATTGCAAGTCAGTGCACTCCCTTCGTGAGTGTTCGAAGCTATCGCACCACATGCATCTAAACGCTTCTTTTCCCTTGGGCCCACGTCGACCTAAGTTGGCCAACGATACCGCTTCAAAAATTTTGGATAGCTCTTCGATTATAGATTCCCCCATTGCTTTCTTGTCGAAATTGTTGATCGGCTTGCTAGGCTCAATCGTCGCAGGCGCCTTCCTCCTCCGGGGTAGAGCACGCTATGGTGTATTAACTTTTGGCCAAACTTTAGTACTAATTCCATGTGGAGGAAAAACTTTAAAATGTAAAAATAAATCCAATATTTGGGTTTAAAAAGTTGATCACTTGTGTTAAAATTAAAAGTCAAATTCAATGAAAATAGATTTCAAATATGAAAAAACATCACTTGTGTTAAAATCCTAAGTAATGTTGTAAGGAGGTCTTAACTATATAAGATCTCGAGTAGTCAGTCAATCATGAAGATAGTCTGTCTATGTCTCTTCCACTCTGTCTCTCTGTCTCTCTTGGCTCGAAGGTTTATCTCGAACTTTCAGTTAGTCTCTCTCTCTCTCTCTCTCTCTCTCTCTCTCTCTCTCTCTCTCTCTCTACACTCGGTGATTCCCTAGGTTCGTACCTCCTCTCTCTCTCACTCTTTCCTTCCCCCTTCTACTCGTTATAACATTCACTATGTTCATACCCCCCTCCCTCCCTCTCTCTCTCTTCCAACTTCTACACATGTTTCTCCATGTTCTTAACTCACCCTACAAACTCTGAGCATTCCCTGCTCGTCGTGTCCTCTTTGCAACAATAGTACACTCAGGTGTCCTACTGTGTCCTCATTGCATCAACATTAGGTGTTCAACTGTGTCCTCATCGCATCCTCTCTCTCTCAAGTGTTGTACTATGTCCTCGTTGCATCAAGCTTTCCTCTATTGGCCGTGTTCTCTCTCTCAAGAGTTCTTTGAAGTGTGGTCTGCTCACTGTGTCCCCTTCGCATTGGTCTCTGCTTTGCTGGTCGTGTTCCCTCTACCTAGTTTGTTCGTTTGCTTGCAACCCGTCTTTCAAAGAATTCAACAACGACATTTGATACATGTTCTATTGTATGTTTGATTCTATCTGTTTTTCTCATTTAGGGTTTTGTTGTTCTTGTTGTTGTTCTCCCTTGATCATTTGAGTGCTTTGTAAATGCATATGCTTTAATTTGAGAGTGTTGTATATGCTTATGTCATTTTCTATAGGTGCTTGAATTTTGTACATCTGCAACCATAATGATGTTTGGGACATGTTCATCAGTATGTTTGATTCTATCTATTATTATCATTTAGGGTTTTGTTGTTGTTGTTGTTGTTGTTCTCCCTTGATCATTTGAGAGCTTCGTACATGCATATGCTTGAATTTGAGAGTCGTTCAACATGTGTATATGTTAAGTATCGGGAGTCAACATTATGTTTCATATCCGACATCTCCTTGAATTCTATATTATTTAATATTGTTTACTATTGTTGTGCATGATTTATTGTTATTTACTATTGTTGTGCATGTGAGGCGAAGAAGAGAGACAGGATTCACATGACAAGGAAGACACCCACAAAGAAGAAAATGGTCACCGAAAATGTCATCACACCATGCAAGGAAAGAAAAAGGACCCCCATCAAAGAAAGTAAGATGACCCCCACCAGAGGGAGGTCGAAGTTTTCAGCAACTCAGGGACAAAAGGTTCACACAAACATCCTTCGAGGTACAAAATTGGGATGGGGTTATTTCCTTTGTGCACGACCTGTCACTTATGAAGGCCTAGACATGTGGATGATGAAAACTTGGGGCTCATCACAACCTGAGACACAGAGAGGTTTCCACCTCACTCAATTGAAGAAGGATTATATCACTGAACTAAAGTCACGATATGAACAAGTTTATGATACGAAACATATCCTAAACAATGAGGTAAGATCTGTCTTTGCACGTGCATTTGCATGTGAACTCTATGGTGACATTGAAGTTGATCGGGAAGATTTTGCTCATTCATCGACAATCACATTATAGAGGGTCCTCAATTACCAACACTACCATGAAGTTTGAGGGTACCTCTCATATTGAAATCCCAACTTGGACATCTGTGTTGACTCAACAAATTGCAAAACAAAAATCCACATTGACAGAGAAACATGAAGAGTGATTATTGCGCTGTATAACTTCCATGCAAACAAAAATGCAAGCACTACTAGCCGATTTGGAAGAAGTTTCATCTGGTGAGATGGCAACAGAGAAACAATTCACATCTATGTCGAATACATACGAATGGATTGCATAAACAATCCAAAATTCTAAAATCAATGTGTTAAAAGAGGAGTTGAAGAAGGAGCTCACAACTATGGGTACTCATATGGAAGCACAAAAGAAAGATGTAGAGACATGGCGTTCTTATCATTCGGAAATTGATGAGCAATTATCAGCCTTAAAGTTGCATTTAGAGAACCTAACATGTTTGATGAAGGGTCTAAAAGAAAAAGGTTTAGATACTTTGTGTCCAGACGTAGTTGAGCATGGAAAGTACAATTACAATCATTACTATATCACAGTAATGGTTTATATTTCTCCTTTTTGATCTTCTATGGTATAAAATATCATTGGTGCTAATATAGTGTATGTTGTGTCTTGTTACTGAAGGTCTTTATTTTTGTCGGGATTACGGTCCCTTCGGATGGGATGGTCGGATGTCGGAGATGAATGCCGACGAGCCCGGTTTCGGTTTCGGAACCGGATGATGAAGACCCCGGCTTCGGAGCCGGATGACGAATATACCCGGAGAGCGATCCGGATGCAAGGACATATCCGTGAATATGTTTGCTATGGGCCCCTGAGGCTACAGTTGTAAATAGCCCCAAAGTCATATATGTATAAATATGACTTAGGGCAAACTGTTTTATTGTTGTTGATCATTTTTCTGTTTTTCCACTCAAGAGGAGTGAAGAGTGAGCAGCCGTGAGAGAGAGAGAGAGATAGAGCGTGAGAGAGGAAGAGGACGACGCCTCTTTGTATTTCCGCCGCCTGTGGCGAGGACAGCGAGCTCAAGGTCGTCGCCTTGCAGCTCGCCATTGTATACTTCTCTTTGTATAGTGTTGGTTTGGAGTCTTGTACTCCCGTGGTTTTTCCCATCTAGGGTTTTCCACGTTAATCACTGTGTATTCGTGTGTTTCTCTCTGTTTTTCCTATTTTCTGCTGCATTGATTCGAAGATTACTTGGTTGTGGCCGAGTGAAGAAGGTGAATCGAAGCGTCGATTCCCAACAAACTGGTATCAGAGCGACTGCTGCAGAAAATGGAAGGCGGCGGCAGCGGGCAGCCGGGGATGATGGTGCTGACTGCGCAGAATTACGCCGACTGGAAGATCAAGATGGAGGATCTTGTGATTGTTTGGGACCTGTACGAACCGATTGACAGGTCGGAAATACCGAAAGGGGTACTTGAGTCGGAATGGAGGCTTCTGAACCGGAAAGCCGTTGCAACCATTCGGCAATACGTCGACGTGAGCGTTCTACAACATGTGGCGAACGACACCAACGCATATGAGATGTGGCGGAAGCTGTCGGGCCTCTACGAGAGGAAAAATGCGTTGAACCGGACCTCCCTGATGAGGAAGATAGTGAATCTCAAGTACCGGGACGGCGAGAGTATGGTGGAACACGTAAGCACGTTCATGGGATTCGTGAATCAGCTTGCGGCGATCAAGTTCCCGTTGGAGGATGCAATGCAAGCCATCATCCTGATGTGTACATTGCCGGAAAGCTGGGAGAACTTGGTGGTGACTCTCAGCACCTCCTGCACCGAAGATAACTTGTCCTTACAAACGGTAAAGACAAGTATTTTGAACGAAGAAGCGCGTCGGAGAGATAAAGAACCGGCCTCCGACACGAAGGCGCTGCTTACCGAATCGGATCGGGGAAGACAATGGAATCGGAGTCCGCAAAGACGGGAGAAGTCGGGGACCCGGTCGCAGTCAAGAGGAAGGCCCACATGCTTCCACTGTGGGAAGCCGGGGCACTTCCGAAAGAATTATCGGCATTACCGAAAAGACAACGGAGCCGACGACACCGATTCGAAGAAGTCACCGGAGAGAAAAGGTGCATACCGGGGAGCCACGGACCGGAGAGGTTCGGATCGGCGAGGGCAGGACCGGAAAGGAACAACGGCACTCGCGGCAAGTGAGGAAGAAATCATGCTCATCACCGAAGAAGGTGAACTAAACATTGCCGGCGATGAGACGACCTGGGTGGTCGATTCAGGAGCATCGTTCCACCTGACCCCGGAGAGAAGATACTTCTCATCCTACACAGCCGGTGAGCATGGCTGTGTTCGGATGGGAAATGAAGGTACGTGCCGGATTGCCGGCATAGGAGACGTGTGGTTGACAACCCCGACCGGATGCAAAATGCTGCTGAAGGATGTCCGACACGTTCCGGAGGTTCGATTGAACCTGATTTCGGCCGGGAGGCTAGACGATGAAGGCTACACAGGTAGCATCCGGAACGGCGTAATGAAGTTCAGCAAGGGGAGCCTGATAGTGGCTCGGGCCCGGAAAGACAACACACTGTACCTGATGAATGCCCGGTTATTTCCTGAAGAGCTGAATGTGGCAGTCGACACTGCCGGTGAGCTGTGGCACAAAAGACTGTGTCACATGAGTGAGAAGGGGATGAAGAGGCTTGCAGAAGACAACCTTATTCCAGTGAAGCATGTGCACCTGGAGAAGTGCACCGATTGCCTGGCCGGTAAGCAGAACCGAACCTCCTTCCACTCAAGGCTACCGACGAGACGTAGCGCACCATTGGAGTTGGTGCACACTGATGTGTGTCAGGTAGAAACGAAGTCACATGGCGGAGCCCAGTACTTCGTAACATTCATTGATGATCACAGCCGGAAGCTGTGGACGGCACCGATGAAGACAAAGGACCAAGTGTTGTGCGTCTTCAAAGAACTCCACGCGAGAGTGGAAAGGGAATCCGGCAAGAAGCTGAAAGCGATACGAGCGGATAACGGAGGGGAATACCGGGGGCAGTTCCAGGAGTACTGTCGCTCGAAGGGAATCCGGCTCGAGTTTACTGTGCCGAAGACGCCGGAACTAAACGGGCTGGCCGAGAGGATGAACCGGACCATAATGGAGAGGGTCCGGAGTATGCTGGCGCATGCGAAATTACCCAAGGGGTTTTGGGCTGAGGCAATGTCGACGGCGACATACGTGATAAACAGATCACCCTCAGTACCTTTGGACGGAGACACGCTGCAGAAAGTGTGGACCGGTAAGGAAGTGTCCTACCGGCATCTGAAGGTGTTCGGGTGTCTCGCATACGTGCATGTGGCAAAGGACCGGAGAGGAAAGCTAGATCCAAAGACCCGGCCATGCATATTCCTCGGTTACGGCGACGACGAGTTCGGCTACCGAGTATGGGACCCAGTCGACAAGAAGATATTCAGGAGTCGAGACATCATCTTCATGGAGGACAAGACACTCGCCGACTGGGAATCGGAGAAGAAGATGAAGAGCTCCAAGTCGACCGGTGAGGATCAACTCTACGAGGAGCAGTCCCGACCGGCAAGGGACCGGTTAGCACTCGAGGATCCGGCCGAAGACGGTGAAGAAACAGAACCGGCCGAAGAAGATGAAAATGATACCGGAACCGGCCCCGATCCCGAAATGGATTCGGATGAAGAAGAATCGGAAGAACCGGTTACCGAAGCTCCGGAACGGAGATATCCTCTAAGAGAGAGAAGGGCTCCCCGGAGATTTCCGGAACCAGAGCACGTGCTGCTAACCGACGAAGGGGAGCCGGAGAGCTTTGAAGAAGCAAAACATGACACCCAGAGCCGCAGGTGGTTGAGTGCCATGCAGGACGAGATGGATTCCCTGCATGAGAACCACACATATGAACTTGTGGAGTTGCCGAAAGGAAAGCGGGCACTTCGAAACAAGTGGGTGTTCAAGCTGAAACCGGGAGATGCCGGAAACCCCCCGAGATACAAAGCCAGGATCGTGGTGAAGGGGTTTCAGCAGAAGAAGGGCGTCGACTTCGACGAGATATTTGCCCCGGTAGTGAAGATGACCTCCATCCGGACGGTGCTGAGCATAGCGGCAAGCATGGACCTCGAGGTAGAACAGATGGACGTGAAGACGGCATTCCTTCACGGTGACCTCGATGAAGAGATCTACATGCAGCAACCGGAAGGATTCGAGAAGAAAGGGAAGGAGCACCTGGTATGCCGGTTGAAGAAGAGCCTTTACGGACTGAAGCAGGCTCCCCGGCAATGGTACCGGAAGTTCGACTCCTTCATGACCGACGAAGGGTACCTCAAAACGCAGTCCGACCACTGCGTGTTTGTGAAGAAGTTCGAAGGAGGAGACTCTCTAATACTCCTCCTGTACGTGGACGACATGTTGATCGTCGGACGGGACCAGGTCAAGATACGGATGCTGAAGAAGGCTCTTCACCGAACCTTCTCAATGAAGGACCTGGGTCCGGCGAGGCAAATACTAGGGATGCACATCATCCGGGACCGGAAGAAGAAGCAGTTGTGGCTGTCACAGGAGAAGTACGTGACGAAGGTGCTTCACCGGTTCAACATGTCGGAAGCAAGACCGGTCGGATCGACCCTCCCGGCAAACTGCAAGCTGTCCAGCAAACAAAGTCCCAAGACAAAGGCTGAAAAGGAGGATATGATGAAAGTGCCGTATGCCTCAGCCGTCGGGAGCTTGATGTACGCCATGGTGTGTACAAGACCGGACATAGGATATGCAGTCGGAGTGGTGAGCCGGTACATGAGCAATCCCGGCAAAGAGCATTGGAACGCGGCCAAGTGGATACTCCGATACCTGAAAGGCACGGCAAACGTGTGCCTCCGATTCGGCTCCGGTAAGCCCGAACTCGACGGCTTCACCGATTCGGATATGTCGGCTGATGCAGATACCAGCCGGTCCACATCAGGGTATGTGATGACGTATGCAGGGGGAGCCGTTTCGTGGCAGTCGAGGCTGCAGAAGACGGTTGCGTTGTCAACCACGGAGGCGGAGTACATGGCAGCTGTTGAAGCCGGCAAGGAAATAATATGGATGAAGGACTTCATTAGAGAGCTCGGTATCCGGCAGGAGGAGTACCGACTCTACTGCGACAGTCAGAGTGCAATCCACCTTGCGAAGAACGCGGCCTATCACTCCTGGACGAAGCACATCCAGCGAAGATATCACTGGATCCGGGAAAGGATAGAAGACAAGGAGTTTGTGCTGACAAAGATCCACACGGACGAGAACGGGTCGGATATGCTGACCAAGGTGCTCACACCCGAGAAGCTGGAAGCATGCCGGAAGAGGATCGGATTGGAAAGACATCCCATGCCGAAGTGAAGGGGGAGTTTGTCGGGATTACGGTCCCTTCGGATGGGATGGTCGGATGTCGGAGATGAATGCCGACGAGCCCGGTTTCGGTTTCGGAACCGGATGATGAAGACCCCGGCTTCGGAGCCGGATGACGAATATACCCGGAGAGCGATCCGGATGCAGGGACATATCCGTGAATATGTTTGCTATGGGCCCCTGAGGCTACAGTTGTAAATAGCCCCAAAGTCATATATGTATAAATATGACTTAGGGCAAACTGTTTTATTGTTGTTGATCATTTTTCTGTTTTTCCACTCAAGAGGAGTGAAGAGTGAGCAGCCGTGAGAGAGAGAGAGAGATAGAGCGTGAGAGAGGAAGAGGACGACGCCTCTTTGTATTTCCGCCGCCTGTGGCGAGGACAGCGAGCTCAAGGTCGTCGCCTTGCAGCTCGCCATTGTATACTTCTCTTTGTATAGTGTTGGTTTGGAGTCTTGTACTCCCGTGGTTTTTCCCATCTAGGGTTTTCCACGTTAATCACTGTGTATTCGTGTGTTTCTCTCTGTTTTTCCTATTTTCTGCTGCATTGATTCGAAGATTACTTGGTTGTGGCCGAGTGAAGAAGGTGAATCGAAGCGTCGATTCCCAACAATTTTGTGGCCTTGGATTCAAGCTTGAGTCTATGGATGCTATCATTACACCATGCTTGCACACATATCATTTTTTATGCGCTAAGTAGCATTTCGAGAAAGAAAATATATGTTTGGAATGTAAAAGTACAGTTGGAGCCGAATGGTACCTATCTTGGGGTTTGAAAGTACACTCCTATGGTATGTGATTAAGCAGTATGCAATTTGTATACTAGGATTTCATTTGTTAATGAACAATGTTAGTATTGAATCATGAAAAAAGGATCTTGAGGAAACAATACTCATAGGTATAAGAACAAAACCAAAAGTGACAAATTTCATTAACAAATAGAAAGAAAGATTACAATTAATCTTAAGATTGGGATTACAAAAAGTTTAGCTAATGGAGACTGCTAGAGTAATAGATTAGAAGAATTTGAGATATGGATTCGATAGAAAATTAGGGTTTTTTGGCTTTGATAAGAGATTTTAGATTTTGAGAGATATGGCTTCCGTAGGGAAAATTAGGGTTTATGGATTTCGTAAGGAAAATTAGGGTTTATGGCTTCCGTAAGGAAATTTAGGGATTTTGGCTTCTGTAAGGAAATTTAGGGCTTATGAGAGTTATGGTTTCCATAAGATAAGGGAACCGAGAAGGAAAAGAAAATAAAAATGGAGAGAGAGGATGAGTGTAAAAAAAAAATGGAATATATATGGAGTTCTCCGTTGATCATAGCCTTCCATGTTACTTTGCATGTCCACTTTTAGTTGCATGGCCTCTACTTTTAGTTGCATTCATTTTTAATTGCATGACATTTTCTTTTAGTTGCATGCGACCGTCCACATGACCTTTACTTTAAATTTCTTTACTTTACTTAAATTTGCCACATGATCCTATCATCTGTCCGTCTCGATCGCTGCCCATCCAATCCGTCCGGTCCGCATCTAGCCTCGTCCAGTCGCCGATTCCGCCGAATCACCGGTTTCGTCCTATCGCCAGTTGTCGGATCTATCCAGTTTCTGACACCATCCGATTGCCGATTTTGCCAATTCCTGTTTGCTTATCGGCCGGTTCCTATTTTGCTTATCCGCCGGTTCCTGTTTGCTTCCTGACCAGTTCCGGTTTGCTTATCGGCCGGTTCTAGATTGATTACCGATCAATTCCGGTTTGCTTACCGACCGGTTCCGGATTGCTTACCGACCGGTTCTGGTTTGCTTACCAGCGGGTTCCTGTTTGCTTTCCAACCGGTTCTTGTTTGCTTTCCGACCGGTTCCGGTTTACTTACCAGCCGGTTCCAGACTGTTTTCCGGCCGGTTCCAGTTTGCTTACCGACCAGTTCCAGTTTCCTTACCAGCTGGTTCCGGTTCCATTACCGACCAGTTCCGGTTCCATTTTATTGCCAATCGGTTTTTGGGAACTTGGCTACATTCATCCATCTAGAAAAAGTGGCCAAAGTGCTCTTAGCACAAATGAAAAATGAGGGATCTCAATGTGCTTATATAGCCAATGCCTTAAGTTTCCTATCTATGTGGGATACTTCAAAAATTCTATTTTCCCTATCTTCTCAAGCTTCATGTCCACCTAACTTGATATGTAGTTGCCTATTTTGTATGTAGTAAAGTGCGTTTTGAAACTCTTGAGTACATCCATATTTCTATAACAAGCTACTAATCTAATCTAAAATAGGGTGTGAAGATTCACACGGCACTGGCATACCACTTCTTCGATCCGAAATCGGCACATGGCCGCAGTCGTTTTGTTCGGCAACGCTCGGCCTTCCACCTGGTTCATCAGGTCCTCTCGAACTAGCACCAGATGTCACATCTGCCCTACCCCCATCGGCATCGTCATCAGATCCACCATCCACTTGAAGTGGACAGTCGGAGGGTAGGTCGGGTGGAGCTCCCGGTATAGTCCCCGCCACCAGTACTTCCCCTTTAGTTTCTAGAATGTGGCCCACATCCCGCGGTGTCCGGCCAAGGGACTCTCGTTGTACGCCATCAACAGTTCCACCTGTTCCTCTTTCTTCGCCACAACCCGGAGTGGGATGCCATTTCCCTTCTTCGGGTGCTTCCATATGCACCCATCCCATAGGAAGAATCGGTACGCCTTCTCCTTCGTCCACACCACGTCCGGTGTCATTGTCTTTAGGAACCTGTCGATCTGGAGCCACTCCCCGTCGTACTTGCTCTTGTCGAACTCGTTAAGCGTCGGAGTGCTCCCCTTGTTGTTACGTAACCCATCTCAAAGAAGTCCACGCCGACTTCTTCGTCCTCCTAAACCATGTCGTCCTCATCGTCGAATCTCGCCCTCGAAAGCATGTCGGCCATGGCGTTGTCTATTACGGAAATGTGTCGTATTTCCGGATTCAGGAACTTGATGTATGCTATCCACCTGAGCATTTCTAGGTCTGGTGCCGCGCATCCGGAAACCATACCGAGCATCGGCAGGCAGTCCGTCTCAATTATTAACTCTGTCTCGATCAGATAGTCTTTGTCGGCCTTGACCGCCGAAACGATACCCTAGAGTACGTGTTTAACCTGGCCGTACCCTCGTTGTCGTTCACTGAGGACATTCGCGCCGAACCGGATGGGGAACCTCGTGCCATTCTCATCCTCCTAGTTGATCACCCATCTGATTCCAGTCGGACTCGTGTCTACGATCACGTTGTCGTGCCTTTCGGCTCCGGATCGTTGCGTGAGTCGGGCGAGAACCACTAAGGTTTTGGACTAGGAGAAAAGAAAATTCTAAGGCAATTAAGAATATGATATATATTGTAAGAAAGAAAGATATGAAAAACTCGTGAATCCCACGAGTATAGTGTATTAGTGAGTACTCAGATTAAGAGAGAAATATAGCTAGCAAATTCGTGAATCCCACGAATATATTATATTAATCAATCCTTGTAAAATAATCAACAACCCCATACATCTTTCTCTCCTCCTTATATAACGATGGAAGAGGCTAAGCATAGCTTCATGCTTATTCTAAAGTGTTCATGCACACTAAATGTGCATGAGTTTCTTTTTACACTATGCTTTTATTTCCTAAATATAGTGCTCATGCTCACTAGATGTGCACGGGTAATATTTTATTGTTTTACATTTTCTTATAAATAAAGTATTCACGCACTCTAAAAATGCATGACTTACCTTTTTAATAAAGGTACGCATAAATAAAGGTCTTATAGGTATTAAATCTATATTTAAAACACTAAGGATAAATTAGTACAATGGTAAGGTTGGGGTTTGTTTACGTGGAGGTATAGGGTTTGAATCCTACCCTATGCATGTAATAAATATTTTATTTTATTTATTATACGTACTTAAATCGGATATAGTATTTCACGTAGTGTGTGATTCACACTACGACAACGTAAATCGGAATGTCGTAAATCGGAATGTCTTTACCATAGACCGCTTTCCGAAGTGTCAATGCCGCAGCAAGTGCTTCTTGCATTTTCCGAACCGACTCCGTATGCTCCTCTCTCCACTCAAATTTACGCCCTTTCTTCAGCAATCCATAGAGCGGCTCCTCGACGTGGGCGTAATGTGGGATCCAGATATGGTAGAACGTGCATGCTCCCAAGAATCTCGGAACTTTCGTGACCGAATTGCAGTCGCGCTTCATCGCGGAGATGGCCTCTACCTTGGCCGGCGACGGTTTCCAACCGAATGGGCTGCATAGGTGTCCGACGACCACGATCTCCAATTGCCCGAAGGCCGATTTTTCCCCGAAGAAGGTGAGCCTCACGCCCTCTAGTCTTTCCAGCACCTTCTCGCAGTCATCGACGTGTTCCGCCACGAACTTCCGGCATCCGTCCAGTCCGATTGTCTCGTCCTTATCCTCCACCGGGCATCCTTTGATCGGGATGTCGTCTAAGAATGGCATGGTGATGTCCGGGATACAATCCCTTAGCACTTTGTTCATTGCGTTCACCATGTGGGCTACCGAGTTCATCCCTCCTTGCGGAAGGGTACACATACGTACTAGGCAGAGACGAGTCCGCATCGTCATAATGTCCCTACTCTCCATGGTTAGCTAGAACTGATCGTATCCCAAGTACAGATCACCGACCGAGTAAATTGACCTCCCGACGAAGGCCTCTGCGAACTCATCTATGGTCGGTCCGATTCCTGCGTTCCGAATGATCACCTTGTTGACCGGTTGCAGGTCTTGAATGAAGCGCAGCGTGTCGTTCTTCTTGGGCACCGTAAACCACCGTTTAGAATACGGTGCACTCAATGGTTCGAGGATGCCGATATCCACCTTCTGTTTCAACAGCTCCATCAGCTTCGGGATGTGAGCTCTGAGTACTGGAATGGGTTTGAGATTCCATGGTACATGCGGTACCGTGAAGATCACCATTGCTTCCACAATCGTCGAGTCTACACACCCGATCTCCTCCGGCGAGAATACAAAGGCCTTTCCGTGCCTAGAACGCTAAGGATAAGTTCGTACAATGGTAAGGTTGGGGTTTGTCTACGTGGACGTACAGGCTTCGAAGCCTGCCTATGCACGTAATAAATTTTTTTTTTTAAATATTTTATTTTATTTATTATACGTACTTTAAATCAGATATAGTATTTTACATATTTCACGTAGTGTGTGATTCACACTACGACACTCCCCCCCTCTGAACCCACACATCCTCCGGTATGTGCCGAAGTCCCCGATGCTTGCTATTCACCTACATCCGAAGCTTCCTTCGATTCTCTCCTTAAGTCGACTATGAGTTATAATCCACTTTCTTAGCTTTCTGCATCATCACGATCTTCGTCTGATTGCTCCTCCTTGTCGGTCTTGTCTAGGATCACATAGGGTTCTTCATCAATCCGCTTCTTGAAAATCTTCACCCGTTTCCCGGGTATAGGCACTCGTAGCATTGTTCCATCTAACTTGCATAGTCGATAAGTTCCGTTGTTGAAAACTTTCCGAACCTCGTATGGCCCGAACCACCTTTTCGTGAACTTCCGCATTGTTGTATGTTGATGATCCAAACTACTGTCGTAGACAATCACCCAATCTCCTTCTTCAATCTTCCACGGTCGTAGTCGGTGCTTTGTGTCAAACCGGCTTTTATTCCTGAATCGCACTTCTTGTTGTCGGCATATTGCTTCCGCTATGTTTTCCGGTCTTCCCTCTAGTTGTCGTATCCGGACCGCTAGTAGTTCTTCCCGGCTCATCTCTTCCTTCCACAGTAGCACTGTCCATGTCGCGATCGCGGTTTCCGTTGGCATTACCGGTGCTTGTCTGGTCATGAGTTCTGCCGGCATGTAACCGGTTACGGAGCTATGCATTGTCCGATCCACCCATAGTGCATACGGAAGCATCTGCGGCCAATCCTTCACCCTTCCATCGCATGCCTTCACAAGTGCTTTGACAATCGGACTATGTCCTCGTTCGATCTTCCCATTGGCTTCCGGATTGTATGCCGTTGTCAGTGTTAACCGAACTCCATGTTTGGCGAAGAATCCCCTAGCTTTGTTAGAGTCAAGTTCTCCCCAATCCGCAATCACTTGTCCTACGCACCCGTACCTGCAAAACACCTCCTCCAAAAGAAATTGGCATACCGCAGAACACGTTTTCCTTCGTAGTGCTTGACCTTCTACTTGGTTTGTGAGATCTTCCCGAGCTAACACCAAGTACTTCTTTTGTCTGATCCCGGTTGGCATGGCTACAATGTCGATCATCCACTTGAAGTTGATTGTCGGCGAAAATGTCGGATGTAATTCATCTCGGTGTCGAACCCCGGAGTAGACTTGACACTTCTCGCAGCTTCCCGTGAACTCCACTACATCTTTGTACATATTCTTCCACCAATATTTTTGTTTGATTTTCACAAAAGTTACCCATGTTCCTCGATGTCCAACCCAATCAGATTCATGAAAGTCGGATATTATCCGGTTTCATTGCTCTTTCGTTCCGACTACCCGAAGTGGTATGCCATCCGGTCTTTTCGGCTCCCTCCATATTAATCCATTTTTCAAGAAGAACTTTCGGACTTGTCTCTTCTTACTTCGGATCTCGGCTCTCTTTTCTTTATCGTTCGTTGACACCTCGATCTCTTGTAGCACCTTCTTGATCGTCAAGCTTTCTCCCTCATATTCTTCTTCTTAGAATTCTTGTATTATGTTTACTCGGCATATGTGCTCCGAAGCAAAGTAGTCTTCAGAAACTTCTTCATTATCAGATTCATCTATGACGTCTCCGAACCGAGCCCTTGATAGCATATCCGCTACTGCGTTGTCTTTTCCGGAGATGTGTTGTACGTCCTGGTTAAGCGACTTAACATATGCAATCCATCTTAGCATAGCCACATCCGGTATCGTGCAACACCGCATCATCTCGAGTATCGGAAGACAATCCGTTTCGATCACTACTTCGGCTCCGATCAAATAATCTCGATCCGATTTGATTGCCGACACAACTCCCCATAATTCTCTTTTAACTTGTGCATACCCGCGTTGCCTTTCGTTGAGAACCTTTGCTCCAAATCGGATCGGATATCACGAACCATCCGGATCTGCTTGATTGATGATCCATCCGATTCCGGTTGGACTTGTGTCAACCGTTACTATGATCAGTCGGTCATAGTTCGGCTTCTTTAGTGGTTTTGCCCTCCGTAGTGATTTCTTGAGCTTCTTCACGGCTTTGGTATGCTCCGGTTTCCATTCGAACTTCTTACCCTTCCACAACAAGTGATAGAGTGGGTCCACAATATGTGCATAGACTACCAATATCTCTTCTTGCCCGAATGCCGATTTCTCCCCGGAAAGTGTTAGGTGCACATCCTCTAACTTTCAAAGCACTTTCTCGCAATCGCGAATATGGTTGACTACGAACTTTCGGCATTCTCAGTCATCCATAGTTTCATCTTTTTCTTCTACCACACATCCTTTCATCGGAATGTCATCTAGGAACAACATCGTTATCTCCGGGATGCAATCTCAAAGCACCTTGTTCATCGCGTTCATCATATGTGCAACCGAGTTTGTCGCTGCTTGTGGTAATGTGCACATTCGGACTAACCCTATCGGTATCCGCATGGTGGTGATATCTCAGCTCTCCACAGCTAGTTGGAATTGGTCATACCCGGAGTATAGGTCTGTGATGGAGTATATCGCGCGTCTGGCAAAAGCTTCCGCAAATTCGTCCACTATCGGACCGACTCTGGAGTTCTGGATCGTGACCTTGTTCACCGGTTGCAAGTCTTGGATAAATCGGAGTGACCCATTCTTCTTCGGAACCGTAAATCATTAATTTGAGTACGGAGCGTTTGATGGCTCTAGAATCCCCATCGCTACCTTCTCCTTGAGCAAGTCGATGACTTTCGGGATATGCGCCCGTGGCACCGGAATCAGCTTTAGGATCCATGGCACATGATCAATTGTGAAGATCACCATCGGCTCCACTATCTTCGGATCAACGCATCCTATCTCCTTTGATGTCAATGCAAATGCTTTTCCATGTTGTTCCAACATCTCACGAAACCGTTCTTCTTATTTTTGTAAGAGGAAACCACCTCCACCGATCCAAAGTTTCTTCCGGGTCTCATCTGTGAAGACATGTCCGATATCCACGGACTTCCGAAGTGTCGGATCTCCCGAGACTTCTTTCCTCTTTTGTTCGCTATCGGCAAGTAGTGGTCCCGCGGCCGGTTTCACCTTCTTCTCCACGGTCTTGTATTTCGTACTTACAATTGCTCCTTCTTTGTGGAGCGCATCCGGCCCCATTTTCGCAATGATCTCGTACATCTCAACCGATTCCACCGGAATTACCCGGTTTCCCTGGCTTGTATCTTCCGCGAGCTCTTCAAGCCGTTGTAGCGTGCTCCCATAGAACACTTCTTCGACTATTCCCACGATTTCTTTGTCTTCTTTTATTATTGATGTTGACCGTAACTTATCCTCCACTTTTTGGTATTCTTTCTTCATTCCTCCGGTTACGGCCATGTACGTGGATGCCACATCCGGACCGATTCATACTAGTTTTGCTCCGAGAGTTTTCTTCCTATGTGGGGTATCAGGGCTTCTCGGACTATCACTTCCCCACTCCGCAACAGTCTGCTCTAAAAATCCATTCTTGTTTGGGACAAGAGCTCTCTCTTGTTCCTTTCATGATTTTCCGGCACCATTAGGAATTGGACGGATTTCCCTTCGTTTTGGCTCTGAATTCGTGCAAAAGCCGCACCGCTATTGAGCACCTTCGTCTCCATACATGAAGCCGTGATAAAGGCTTGCTCGAGGATCACGGAGTGTGAGACCTCGTCTTGTACGAAGAAATTTTGGTCGATCTCGACATCCCCGATCTTCACCGTCACATCCGAACAAACCGCAAATAGATCTTCCGTTACTTTAGTGGCCGCCCGGATCTTCCATCCATAATTAGTGTTAATAGGCCACTTCCCCTTCCGGTAGAACTCCTTAGACATCAAATTGATCTCCGATCCATGATCAATCAATGCTACCACGGGATCTTTGATGTTGTCAATTCGGACCGGAGTCTCGGTAGTTGCACGCGCCCAGTGTGGCTTTGTATAGTGGGAATTCGGAATCTCGTCCTCCACTTCAGTGTCGTTCATCAAAACGGTATTTGCATTCACCAATGGTGCATTTTCCTCCATATTTTGTCTTTTTCTTTTCACAAGATCCACAAGAAGATCATGGAACTCCTTTTTTGCTATTCCGAGTAGTTCTCGAAGCGAAAAATCTACCCTGCTGTCGAGGATTCTCTCCTCGAACACTTTCTTTATGTCCGTCTGTTGCTCGATTTCCGAAGCGAGTTTTAATGTCGGAATCGTTTTTCCTTTCCCTCTTCCTTCAGAGTTCCAGCTTTCCGGTGTCTTCGATGGTCCGGCCACATCCTCCGTGCGTCGTCGATTCTCGTCCACATACACCTCATGTAATTGACATAGGGCGTATACGCTATTCTTATCGACGTGGCACTCCCATCCCGTAGCTTCCCGGATGCCTTCCGTGGTGCTTTGGATCTCTTTGGAGTCGGTTTTCTCGGTGTTTTCTAGCACTTCCAGCCAAAAAGACACCTTTACTCCCGATGACTCCCCGACACGTATTCCCGCGGTTGTCGCGTAATTGCTCTTCACTGCTATTTCCTCCTCTAGGACCTTCTTCATGCCGCCTTTTTGGAAGTTTGGTCGGAGCGGCTTCTGAGAGTCCATTGAATGAATCTGATTTCCCTCGTAGTAGATAAGATCCCGTCGTAGCGCTTCCTTGTGCTCGTCGCAATCCCTTCGATCATGTTCGGTGCTATCGCACCATATGCACCGATGGTCCATATACTTAGAACTTGTGGGACGGTCATCTGACTTCTTCACCATCACAATTTTTAGATTCTCCATCTCCTTCAGCAACTGCTCCACCGTAGTTGCGTCAATTCCCTTCTCGGTCGTAGCTTCCCAAGCCCGCGGTTGATGGTCTTCCGATCCGGATCTCGATTTCGGAATCGGTTCCGAAACACTCTTTTCTTCGTTGGCCAGCCATTGCCCCCTCTTTGTGTATCGCGCGATGATATCCCGCACGCTTTCCAATGTTTCGGTGAGGCCACTCTCGGTAGTCGTGTCCTCTAGAAGCATTCCAAGATCCTTCCGGTCCCTAACGTCTACGGCTCGTAAGAACATGATAACTTTGTCCAGTACGAGGATAGCTTGATCTCTCGCAGACAACCTCCCGAACCGCCTTCGAATGCTGAAAACACATCGAGTACCTTCATCCCCTTGTCCAGCGTTTCCACCCAATCCTCGAATCCTCTCCGCGTTGCCTTGGAGGAGTCCTCGATAGCGAACGTGGTCTTTAGCGCCTCTTCAAACGCTTCCCACATCGGATTTTGTTATCGTAGCCCGTGGATACTTGCTTGAAGCCCGTCGGTAGCCACCCGGTTGAAGGATGTCACTTGTAGTCCTTCCAAAATCCCTCACCATAGCATTTCCGTCTTGTAGTCCCGAAGATAACGTGATACGTCCTTTCCGTTCAATTGCCCGATCCGTTGCACTAGCCGCTCTAGTGCCGCCGCTATCTCCGACATCACATGTTCTTAGCCTCCGGTTCATTTTCCATCTCCTTGCCACCCGTGTTCACGTCGGGTTCACCACTTGTGGCGTGCCTTTCGGCTCCAGATCGTTGTGTAAGTTGGGCAGGAACCACTGAGGTTTTGGACTAGGAGAAAAGAAAATTCTAAGGCAATTAAGAATATGATATATATTGTAAGAAAGAAACATATGAAAAACCCATAAATCCCACGAGTATAGTGTATTAGTGAGTACTCAGATTAAGAGAAAAATATAGCTAGCAAATTCGTGAATCCCACGAATATATTATATTAATCAACCCTTGTAAAATAATCAACAACTCCATACATCTTTCTCTCCTCCTTATATAACGATGGAAGTGTCTAAGCATAGCTTCATGCTTTCTCTAAAGTGTTCATGCACACTAAATGTGCATGAGTTGCTTTTTACACTATGCTTTTATTTCCTAAATATAGTGCTCATGCTCGCTAGATGTGCACTAGTAATATTTTATTGGTTTATATTTTCTTATAAATAAAGCATTCACGCACTCTAAAAATGCATGACTTACCTTTTTAATAAAGGTAGGCGTAAATAAAGGTCTTATAGGTATTAAATCTATATTTAAAACACTAAGGATAAGTTCGTACAATGGTAAGGTTGGGGTTTGTCTACGTGGAGGTACACGGTTCAAATACTACCCTATGCACGTAATAAATACTTTTTTTCAAATATTTTTATTTATTTATTATATGTACTTTAAATCGGATATAGTATTTTACATATTTCACGTAGTGTGTGATTCACACTACGACAACGTAAATCGGAATGTCTTTACCGTAGACCACTTTCCGGACTGTCGGTGCCGCAGCAAGTGCTTCTTGCATTTTCCGAACCGACTCCGTATGCTCCTCTCTCCACTCAAATTTACGCCCTTTCTTCAGCAATCCATAGAGCGGCTCCGCGACGTGGGCGTAATGCGGGATCCAGATATGGTAGAACGCGCATGCTCCCAAGCATCTTCGAACTTCCGTGACCAAATTGCAGTCGCGCTTCATGGCGGAGATGGCCTCTACCTTGGCCAACGATGGTTTCCGACAGAATGGCCTGTATAGGTGTCCGACGACCACGTTCTCCGATTGCCCGAAGGCCAATTTTTCCCCGAAGAAGGTGATCCTCACGCCCTCTAGTCTTTACAGCATCTTCTTGCAATCATCGATGTGTTCTGCCACGAACTTCCGGCATCCGTCCGGTCCGATTGTCTCGTCCTTATCCTCCACCGGGCATCCTTTGATCGGGATGTCGTCTAAGAATGGCATGGTGATGTCCGGGATACAATCCCTTAGCACTTTGTTCATTGCGTTCACCATGTGGGCTACCGAGTTCGTCCCTCCTTGCGGAAGGGTACACATCCGTACTAGGCCGAGACGAGTCTGCATCGTCGTAATGTCCCTGCTCTCCATGGCTAGCTGGAACCAATCATATCCCAAGTATAGATCACAGACCGAGTAAATTGACCTCCCGGCGAAGGCTTCCACGAACTCATTTATGGTCGGGTCGATTCCTGCGTTCCAAATGATCACCTCGTTGACCGTTTGCAGGTCTTGAATGAAGCGCAATGTGCCGTTCTTCTTGGGCACGGTAAACCACCGATTAGAATACGGGGCACTCGACGGTTCGAGGATGCCCATATCCACCTTCTATTTCAGCAGCTCCATCCACTTCGGGATGTGAGCTCTTGGTACTGGAATCGGTTTGAGATTCCACAGTACATGTGGTACCGTGAAGATCACCATTGCTTCCACAATCATCAAGTCTACGCACCCAATCTCCTCCGGCGATAATGCAAAGGCCTTTCCGTGCCTCTCGAGCATTCTCCAAAACTGGTCCTCCTCTACCGGCAGTAGAAAGCCACCCCCACCGACCTTGAGCTCTCATAGCGTTATGTTGGTGTATCGGTGTCCTATGCTAGCCGGATCTCGTAAACTTGTGTCTGATGCGACCCCTTTTATCCGTAACTCATTGCCCTCTTGCAAGGGTGCCGCGACTGGCCTCACCTTCTGGTCAACAGTCTTGTACTTCGTATCCACTCGGGCCGTCTGATCCAACTTGATTCCTCTACCAAAGTCGGCGATGACTTCGTACATCTTTTCCGAACATACCGGAATCGTCTTGTCTTCACTAAGGCCCTCTCTGAACATCTTCCTTAACTTCCCCAAGCTGTCGTCGAAGGAGACCGCCTCCACGGCGCTGCCAATCTCTTCGCCGGCGCCGAGGACCCCGTGCGCCCTAAGTCTTTCTTCTGCCCACTTCTTTATCCGGCCACTAATACCAACTATAGTACAACCTCCGTTGTCTGAGAACCAAAACTTCCTACCTATGTTACAGGTTCTTCTGCCTATTGTACATGTGTGGGGTTTTTCTGCAGTGTCCGGACTATTGCGTCCCCACGCCTTGATAGACCTCTCCAAAAATCCCCTCGGCTTTCGCCGCCGAGGGTCTCGCAGTTACGCTCGTGGTTTGGTCGTACCGCCAGAAACTGAATGGAGTGACGCCCATCCTGGCTTTTGCCTCGGGCATACGCTGAACCGTTGTCCATCACCTTCGTCTCCATGCGCGCCGTCGTGATGTACGGTTCTCTGAGTATCACCCGATGCGAGGATGTCTCCTGCGCAAAGAAGTGTTGATCGATCTCGACATCGCCGATTTCCACTCGTACATTCGGGCAGGCTCTGTGTAGCTCCTCCGTGGCGCGCGTTGTTGCCCATATCTTCCACCCGTGTTTGGTGTTGATCGGCCACTTTCCCTTCTTGAAGAAGTCCATGGACATCAAGTTGATCTCCGAACCATTCTCTACCAACGCCACCACCAGCTCCTAGACGTCCCCGATCTGAACAAGGGTTTCTGTAGTGGCCCTAGCCCAATGCAGCCTCGAGTAGTGGCTTTCCACCAACTCGTCCTCCAGGGCCATGTCTTCTAGGTGCGTCGTTTGCTTCTCCGGCTCCGGCTCCGGCTCCATCGAAAGCCTTTTCCACTTCACCAAGTCTATGATGGAGTCATGGAACTCCTTCTTGGCGATACCAAGCATTTCCCTCAGCGACAACTCCACTTTGTTGTCGAGGAGCCGTTCCTTCAGGACCTTTCATAGGTCCGTGATCCTTTTGATCTCTGTGCTCAACCGGTAACCGGCCTTCTTGGCCTTGTCCGGTGCACTAGATGCACCGACATCATTCTGCTTCAGCCCAAACCGCGTCTCATACCATTGTGAGGGTCCAGCCCCCCCGGTCTTTCCCGCACGCTTGTCTTCCACCAGAACCTCGTAGTTCTGGCACGCAGCTTCCACAAAGCCCATCTTCTCTTCGACCGGGTTACTCCACCCGGTTATCTCCCGGACCCGTCTTTCCGCGCGGTCCGCTTCCTCTTTCTTTAGTCGTACGCTGGCTAGGCCTTCCAGCATCAACGGCTAGAACCCGAAGGCCTTCGTTTTCCGGACTTCATCACTCCCGACCCCGATTCCCACCGACGCCGAGTAGTGGATGGTCTCCGCGTGGCAAACCGCCACTTCCTCCATGAGCCGTTTCATCCCCGCTCCTCCGACGTTCAGATCCAAGGCCCTCCGGGTTTCGCTAGCGTGTACCCGCATGTTCCACAGGTACACCACGTTGGCCCTTATCGCTTCGGCGAAGTCCTCGCAGTCCTTTCGGGCGTGGCCGACCGCGTCGCACCACAAGCACTGATGCCCAACCGAAAGCCTTCGCTCACGATCTTGTTCACCGATGTCCCTCCGTGCCTATGCAATCTGGAGGTCCCTCACCATCTGAGTCAACTCCTCTAGAGCCGCTCCACCGGATAGGCCTTTGACCACGCTGGTCGAAGTCGAGCCGGTCTCGAGCCAGTCTTGGGTCTCCTCCCTTCGCGCCGGTGGGGGTACCTTGAGCTTCCTTGCCGCAACAGAACCCGCCCCCGATGAGCCTTTATCAACCCACTCACGCCGTTTGTCGAAACGACCGCAGACTCTCGTCACCATGGCCCAGTCGGTTGTTAGCCCTTCATCGGTCTCCAGCAGGAGGTCCACTTGCTCCCGGTCCCTCACGTCCACCGATTTAACAAATAATAGGACACGACTTGTGTCCAATGCGGTCCGGTCCAGTGCCGAAAGACCCACGAAGTGTTCTTCAAACTCCCAGAGGAGCACCGACGCGTTTCTCCCCTTTTCGGGGGTCTCCACCCATTCCATGAAGCCCCGCTTTGATAGCTAAAGTGTGTCATCAAGCTCGTATTTCTCAAGAAGCTGACCTTCAAACTCTCCCCATGTCCAGCTCTCAGCCCATACCTCGAGCACCTCCGCGTGGATGCCTGGCATCACCACCTGAGTGAATCCAGCCAGTCGCCAGTCTTCCGGAATGTCCCTCATCACCATTTCGGCTCGGTAGGCCTCCAAGTAGCTCGTGGCGTCCTTTCCACCGAACCAGCCCATCGTGTCGACGATTGCTTCAATAGCCCTATCGAGGGCACCTGTGCCTTCACACGAACTCACTAATCGATCTACAGCTGAAACCATGGTCTCTGCAAGCTCCGTTCCCCTCATCTTTTCTATTCCTCTGCCGCCTGTTCACGTCGGGTTCACCAACTATGTGGCATTGTTACGCATGTGTGTATAGAACGAGGCGGGACCACGAGGATCTTGGATCGAGGAATAACTGATAAGGAGTAGGAGCAAGAAAGACAACGGTCGTGCTTCCACACACACACACACACACATACACAGAAACCGCAACCGAATGAAACAACGGAAAGGAGACGAATGCGTATATGTATATATATATATTCTAATGAAAAAGGGGTTACAACCGGCAAGCCGATGAGCAACAATCTCCTACGCCTACGCACACGCACATAGAAGAGCGAGATGGAGATTCTGCCCGAAGCACTCGGGTGTTCCGCGGAGCAGAATCAGCCTCCCAAAAACCTACACAGATCAAATACAGAGAAAGTCGGAGGAGAAGAGCTCAGTCCTAGTTTGACAACACTTCGTCCTCGACAAAAGCGATCCCCTTTTACGATTCCTCTCCCTCTCTTTTATAGCCCAAGGAGGGAGGCCGTTACAACTTGTTACATCATCTTTATTCTCTGTCCTTTCAAATAGAGATATGCCTCAATTTCCTACCTATCAAATCCGTGCGACCTAGGATATTCACATCAGCCGACTTGTACCTAAATATGTACATTACAACAAAACTTGTGCCCGTGTGTAAGGGCCGGTTCGTGCACATCCTTCTCCGATTCCGCCTAGGGACGATTTTCTCCACGACACCGGAAAATTGCAAGTTTTCCGGAAAGCAAAGCCCAAAGACAAAGGCAGAGAAGTCGGATATGACAAAGATACCATATACCTCTACCGTCGGAAGCTTACAGTACGCAATGGTGTGCACCCGACCGGATATTGCGTATGCTGTCGGAGAAGTCAAACGGTTCATGAGCAATCCGGGAAGAGAGCACTGGAACGCGGTCAAGTGGATACTCCGGTATCTGAAAGGTACCTCGAGTATGTGCCTTCAGTTTGGCTTCGGTAAACCCCAACTTGACGGATTCACAGATTCGGATATGTCGACTGATGTGGATACCGTTCGGTCTACATCTGGATATGTCATGACCTATGCACAAGGAGTCGTATCGTGGCAGTCGAGACTGTAGAAGTCCGTTGCACTGTCGACAACGGAAGCGTAGTAGATGGCAGTTGTGGAAGCCGGAAAGGAAATAATCTAGATGAAGGACTTCATCGGAGAGCTAGGGATCTGGCAGGAGGAATTCTGGCTCTACTGCAACAGTCAAAGTGCCATCCACCTTGTGAAGAATGCGTCCTAGCATTCCCGGATGAAGCACATCCAACGGAGGTGTCACTGGATCGGGGAGAGAGTAGAATATCAAGACTTCATGCTGATGAATATCCACATGAAGGAGAATAGATCGGATATGCTGACCAAGGTGCTTTCAACCGACAAGCTGGACGCATGCCGAAGACGGATCAGATTAACGAGAAAACCCATGCCGGAGTGAAGGGGGAGTTTGTTGGGAAGTCGGTCCCTCTAGATGGGATTTGGATGAGAACCGGAGGAGCCGGATCAAACAAGACGGATGAAGGAACCGGATCCGGAAGGGTTCCGGATGAGACGCGGAAACTAGATCGAGTGAATCCGGATGGATCCGGTACAAACCGGATCCAAGGACATATGTGTAAATACGTTTCATGGTGAGCCTATTAAGGCTATATTTGTAAATAGCCCAAAATTCATATAAGTATAAATATGACTTAGGGAAATTACTTTAGTATATGGTGTAGTAGTTGTTGCTAGTTGTATCATCGTTGTACACAGAGTGAGAGAGAGAGAGAGAGAGAGAGAGAGAGAGAGAGATACAGAACTAGATTTCTGTTGTAATCGCCGGTTGGCAAAGACATAGAGCTCGAGTTCATTGCCTTTGAGTCTCTCATTGTATTCTTTTGTCTCCTATAGTGATAGTTGGAGCTTGTGGGATCCCGTGGTTTTTCCCATTAGGGTTTTCCACGTAAACATCTTGTGCCATCTGGTTTCAATTTGTTCTCTTCCATTCGTTGTTTTAGTCTCGGTTGTGGTCGAGCGTTATTTCTACACAAACAGAGTTCTCTACTGCTTTGCATCCAATGTCAGTGGTCAGCTACTGAGATACATTTGGGACGCCAAGATGCCAAAGGATGCTTGGGAAAATCTGAAGAAGGTATTCACTGCAAGCACCACAACCAAAAAGCTACAACTCAAACAAGAGTTGAGCAACGTCCAGCAAAGAGACATGTTGGTGGCTAATTACACCTCCTGGATCAAAGATATCTACGACTCTCTCGCCTCCATTAACGCGACAGTCGAGTAGGACGAAATGGTGCAGGTCTATCTCGTTGGGTTGGCATCTAAGTTTGGACCCATTCTAGATGTGGTCTGCACAACAGAGAGTACGTCGTCATTTTTCGAGTTGGAATCGATGCTTCTTGTTGAAGAGAACCACTCGAGTGTGTCAATGAGCATGCACACCGACAACAAAATGATGTACACAGAGGAGGATAGAACCCGTGGTCATGGTAGAAGAGTTGGGTTGGCACGCAATGGAGGCGGGCGACAACAGTTCCGGATCATCATGCGACAATAGTTCTGGATTCTTCAGGAGTAGGGTGAGTCAAGGCGGTGCCGGAAACCGGCAAGCAAAGGCCGAAACAGAGTGCTGGTATTGTGCCAAGAAGGGCCACAGAAAGAGTGACTGCTAGAAGAAGTGCTCCAATTCAGACAAATTCTGATCGCACCGGGGTGATGTAGACAGGAGTCAAAGATGCATTACGTCGAGGGCTTAGTAGGAGCTGGAGATGGATCGGGCCTAGCCTTCGTGATGAAGCACAAGGCCAATTCAATGGCGATGAATACCTCCAAACTGAACGAGGTATGGTATGTCGATTCCGAAGCATCAAACCACATGATGAGCCACGAGGAGTGGTTCTCGTACTTGGAGAAACCAGAAAAACCTGGGGTCGTCGAAACTGGTATTGACACCCCAAATACCATCAAACATGTTGGTGAAGTGCCCTTAAAACCATGTCGGACAAAAAGGGAACCTGATGAATGTCATGTGCGTCCCGACAGTCACAAAGAATCTGGTGTCTGTTGAACAGATTGTCGACCAAGGGATGCAGGTGTGGTTGAGACACCTCGAGTGCTTCATCGAAGAAGAAACCAAAGTCATTGCACAAGGGTGCCGAGAAGGGAGGGTGTTTATCCTCGAAACAAATGAAGTCAGAACCGTTATGCTTGCAAAAGGGCAAAAAGTTGAGTCGGATATCGACCTATGGCACAAGTGGTTTGGCTTTGGGAGATGCAGACAAAGAACATTGTCTTCAGATTACCGAAATTCAGTGGCTTTAACGACCAAGTCTGTGAAGCCTGCCAGTTAGGGAAGCAACACCGACTTCCATTCCTTAAGGAATGAAATTGGAGTCAGCTTGATTTGATCCAGTCGGATGTGTGGGGATTGGTACAGAATGTGCGCATCGCAGGAAGCCGTTATTTTGTAACCTTTATCGATGACTACACTCGACACACTTGGGTGTGCTTGATCGTGAAGAAGGAAGAAGTCTTTTCCTACTTCCTAAAGGTGAAGAAACTTGTTGAATGGGAAACCGGCAAGAAGATCAAGTGCCTAAGGTCGAATAGTGAAAAAGAGTACTTTTCCAACCAATTCTCGAGTTATCTGGAAAAGGAAGGAATTTGACGAGAATTCTGTTGCGGATACACACTAGAGCAGAACCATGTGTCCGAGCGGAAGAACCAAATTATAGAGGAGATGGCACAAGCGATGCTTGAAGAGAAGCATCTACTAAAGTTTTAGTGGGCCGAAACGGTCTAGATGGCCGTCTACATGCAGAATCAAACATCTACAACTGGAGTGTCACCACATGAGTTGTATTTCGGGAAGAAAAAAAAACTGGGACACTTGAGGGTGTTCAGCAGCATTGCCTATGTGCATGTACCAAAGGAGAAATGGAGGAAGCTAGACGCGAAAGTCGAGAAGTCCATTCTCGTCGGCTACTCGGACGAGCAAAAGGGTTATAAATGTTATAATCCCCGAACCAAACAAGTTTGGGTCAATTTCGACGAATTGACGTCATGGTACTTGCCTTCATCTTCAACCCCTGACAACTCCATTCTGATCTCTGAGGACGAGGTCAATGAGGCTAAAATTCCTCCTAACAACGAAGAAATCGGAGCTCTAGAAGAGAGTACTATCTCATTCTGGCTGAGCGAGTGGAATGAAGGGCTGAGTCAAAAAGACTAGAAAGATGATGAGTCGGCGAGTAGTGGATGCTCGGCCGTTTTTTCCCGTGTCAGAAGCCGAGGAGACAGCTTACGCGCAAGGAGAAAGGATAAAGGAAAGAAGAAGATGCCGGAGTACGGTGTCGTGAGGATTTTTGGCCATGGTGAGAAAACCCGAGCGGGAGGAATAAAACAAGATGCGCAACATTGCACATGAACTTAGGAAAATTGTAACATAGGAATAATAGACAAATGTAAGGAGGAAAAGTAAGATGTAAAGGTATAAAGGTGATGTGCACTATGTAGACTAGAGGGAGGCACATGAAGTATGGGTGTAGGGAGTAGTGGGCATCGAGTATGTCGGTGAGAGGAGAGGGAGTTAAGACCCATCAATCTCACCTCCTAAGATTGAGGTCAAATACTCTCCTTTGAAAGAAAGGGGATTTGACCACTCCTTTCTATAATGTGCCTCACCCCTTATTACTATAAAAGGGATTGAGACCTCACTTTGGAGGGGCTTCCACTTTTTGGGTTTCTTTGGGTTGCCATTAGGGTTTCGGAATTTTGGGTTTTAGGATCTCATTTCAGGGGTTTCATTCATCTTCTTCTTCTTCTTCTTCTTCTTCTTCTTCTTTTCCCCTATCTGGTTAGGGTTTCATCTAGAGGGTTTACATTCGGCCCACACGACCACGGTTGTAATTGGTGTGGTGCTTTCCATAATGTATCTTGTCTTGTTTAGATCTTATTCTCTTGAATCTTAATCTCTCAAATCTTAATCTTTCTCTTCCTTCTCGGTTGAACTCCCAAGCTTCTCTCCCTCCTCTTACTCCCTAGTCCAAGACCCCCGTGGTCCCGTCCTATCTGACACGCACAAACAAGGAAGAGTTGAATCAGAGCAAATATGACTCCAGAAAGCATGAAGACGAACCTTCGAAGAAGAGGTCCGAGTCGACCAAGAGGGCCATCAGATTGGTAGAGCAAAAATTGCGGCGATCTACCGGCCAGAAGCAACCTGTAGTTTGTTGTGAAAACAGGTTCCTTTGAATGGGAAGAAGAGAACAAACTGAATCGAAAATAGATGGGTAATTCGTCTGAGGCTAAAATCGAAATCGAGAACCAATATCGAAAATCGATTTAATAGCCAATTCAGAGGCTACATTTGTAAATAGCCATAAATGTTGTATGTGTATATATACACTTAGGACAAGTAGTTAGAGAGATTAGTAGTTCATTGTTGTAGAGTTACATATAAGGTTGTGGTCATGATATGGCTTGGTATGGCTCCGAAAGGATTTGAACCCATGACCTTCATGTTACAAGGGTTGAACCTTTACCAAATATATTTTCATTTATTATTTCACTATAGGAAATTCATGTATATTCTAGATTACTCTAGAACATTCTAGAAACTTAAGGAGTACTCCTAACAATACTATAAATAGAGGCACATGGCATTATTAAGAACCAATTTGGATCAAACTATTAGGGATAGTACTAGAGGCAAGGAGAATTAGTACTAAAGATAGAGGAATAGTAGTAAGAAGGGAAAGAGTGTGTGAGAATTACAAGAGGGGAAGAGAGAGAGAGAGAGAGAGAATGATGACAATAGGAAGTATATTATATTATATGAAGTAAGATACAAGAATGACTAGGAGGTTTAAGACTATAACGAGTTTATTAGCGAGTTTAAAGCCTATTTTGGGGACACAAATAGCATTAGGAAGGCAATCAATAAAATTCGAAGATTGCGTGAAGGTGATCGTTTAGTCTCAGCTTACCCTACAGATTTCCGTCTACTCGTCGTTGATATTCCCTGGGATGACCTAGCATTAATGGAGTAGTTTTCATATGGCCTGCGAAATGATGTCAAAGATTTACTCCTGACTTTCCCCGAAGAACCAAAGTCGCTCAAGTGCTACGGTGCAATAACAGACTTTCCGAATGACGTTTGGAATGTTAGTTACAAATGCCAAGAACAAGGTCGGAGCCCACATATGCCTCAGTCATAACAAAACCATTTGCAAAGGAGTCGTATAATGCGTCTCCAACAAATACTCCAACTCCAATGGAAATCGACACCACACGTCGTCGTCGATCATTATCGGAAGAGGAAAAGCAGCAGCGCCGAACAAATCGACTATGTCTTCATTGCGGTGGACTGGGGCATATTGCAGTGAACTATCCTCATAGGCCAAGAAGACAAGTAAATCAAATAGCCACTAGTACTAATAGTACTAAACTTGATTCTTTTCCATTAGGATTGTTAGATAGTCCTAATAGCCCAAGCCTATCAAACAAATTTGAAGTCCTTAGTCAGGTAGAAAAAGAGTTAAACGACTAAGTCCAGCCAAAATAGGAGTCGTTTCGTTGGACATCCCTAGATCTGTGCAACCCATTAGTGGTTCCATTCCCTCTAAGAAAGTTAGCAATGTCTTCCTAGCTCAAGTAACAATTAGTACTAAAAGTAACCATCCAATACTAAACTTAACCCTCCAGTACATGTGTTAACACTCCTAGATTCCGGAGCCAATTCTTGCTTCATGGATAAGAATTTCGCCCAAGTTCATAAGATATCCCTAAGAAAACTCCCTTGCCCAGCTTTTGTAGTAGTCATTGATGGTCGCCCTATTTCTTCCGGAGATATCGTAGAAGAATCAGAGATGATTAGTGTTGTCCTAAATAATTTGGCGTGTGTGGTATCATTTAATATAATTAGTAGTCTAGAGCATCCAATTATTTTGGGGTTACCATGGTTCAAATTACAGAATCAGAACATAGATTGGAGAACAAGAGAAATCAGGTATCGACAATATCCAGAATCTACTCACAAGATTTCAACCATTTCGCTACATCAATTGCATGAGGAAGGAAACAAGGAATCAATGTTTGTATTCGCAATGTGTGGTATCGTTTAATATAATTAGTAGTCCAGAGCATTCAATTATTTTGGGGTTACCATGGTTCAAATTACAGAATCCGAACATAGATTGGAGAACAAGAGAAATCAGGTATCGACAATATCCAGAATCTACTCACAAGATTTCAACCATTTCGCTACATCAATTGCATGAGGAAGGAAACAAGGAATCAATGTTTGTATTCGCAATGTGTGGTATCGTTTAATATAATTAGTAGTCCAGAGCATTCAATTATTTTGGGGTTACCATGGTTCAAATTACAGAATCCGAACATAGATTGGAGAACAAGAGAAATCAGGTATCGACAATATCCAGAATCTACTCACAAGATTTCAACCATTTCGCTACATCAATTGCATGAGGAAGGAAACAAGGAATCTGTCGGGATTACGGTCCCTTCGGATGGGATAGTCGGATGTCGGATTGAATGCCGACAAGCCCGGTTTCGGTTTCGGAACCAGATGATGAAGACCCCGGCTTCGGAGCCGGATGACGAATGTACCCGGAGAGAGATCCGGATGCAGGGACATATCCATGAATACGTTTTGCTAAGGGCCCCTGAGGCTATAGCTGTAAATAGCCCCAAAGTCATATATGTATAAATATGACTTAGGGCAAACAGTTTTACTGTTGCTGATCATTTTTTCTGTTTTTCCACTCAAGAGGAGTGAAGAGGGAGCAGCCGTGAGAGAGAGAGAGAGAGATAGAGCGTGAGAGAGGAAGAGGACGACGCCTCTGTGTATTTCCGCCGCCTGTGGCGAGGACAGCGAGCTCAAGGTCGTCGCCTTGCCGCTCGCCATTGTATACTTCTCTTTGTATAGTGTTGGTTTGGAGTCTTGTACTCCCGTGGTTTTTCCCGTATAGGGTTTTCCACGTTAATCCCTGCGTATTCGTGTGTTTCTCTCTGTGGTTTCCTATTTTCTGCTGCATTGATTCGCGCTTACTCGGTTGTGGCCGAGTGGTGAAGGTTGAATCGAAGCGTCGATTCCCAACAGAATCAATGTTTGTATTCGCAGTGTGTGGTATCGTTTAATATAATTAGTAGTCCAGAGCATCCAATTATTTTGGGGTTACCATGGTTCAAATTACAGAATCCGAACATAGATTGGAGAACAAGAGAAATCAGGTATCGACAATATCCAGAATCTACTCACAAGATTTCAACCATTTCGCTACATCAATTGCATGAGGAAGGAAACAAGGAATCAATGTTTGTATTCGCAGTATCAATGAAATCATCCAACACCGCTAAGGAGGAGTCAACAATTCAACTTCCAAAGAAGTATCATCATTACGCCGATGTTTTTTATAAGGTAAAATCTAGTACTCTTCCTCATAATCTGTTGAGAAATCGTTGTGGAATTAATCACAATAATCGAACTACGCGCTAAAATATGATTCATAGAAATGGCAGAAAAACAAGATAAACAAGAATGCACAGAGATTTACGTGAAAAACCACGGGTGAACAGATTCTTCACTATAGTATAGTGGATATGCAATACAGAGATGATTACAACACTCTAACGAGTGTATCAGCCACATAGGGCTCTTCGTGTCGGCTGTTACACACACAGCTATGGCGCGGCTCTCTCTTCTCTCTCACAGTCTCTACTACTTCTACACACACTCTATTACTACGTCTCTCTACACTCAACATGTTTTCCCTAGTTACATATATACTTACACAACTTTTCTGGCTATTTACATACATAGCCTTTATGGGGCACACTCTTAGACTATTTACAAGTATAGTCTCCGGAGTTGGCTATTTACACGATTCCGGTTTCGGCCTCGACCTGTCCCTCATCAACTCGGCTCCTTGACTATCAGCTTTCCGGATGGTCGGATCTTCCTCCCACTGGAGGGACATATCCCAACACAATCGACCATATGATTGTCCCATTTATTTACAACCAGGAAAAGAGCCACTGTGGGGACCGATCTACAACTTGTCACCAACCGAGCTTGAAGCTCTTTGAGTCTACATAGTGTCATATTGGGTGCGATTTGCGGAAACGTGTATAGATCTATTGTCAGTCCTGAACAGCAAACAACGCAGACAAAAAATAGAATAGGTGTGGACTTACACAGTGCAAGCTCTAATGGAAAGCTTTATTGCTTCGTTCTCACTCTCTCTCTGAGTTACAATGCACAGACCCTTCGTTTCTCTATCACTCATCACTCTATACAATGTTAGGTATTCGCTTATATACTAAGCCCTAACTTATTGACGAGTTCACACTTCGACAAATACAACTTGGAAGGAGTCGGCCTTTTATGCCAACAAACTCCCCCGTAAAAGGACTACTCTTTCTTGCATGTACAAGTGTTTGGGGTTATCTCCCCCGTAAGCCTGGATTACAAAATTGATCTAAGTTTATATGTTACAAGTCAGTCGGCATGCAGTCGAGTCGGCAAATGTATAGGATGTGTTGTTATTGTTCCGATTAGATCTTACCTTCTGCTCCTCATTCAGCTTTCTTCTACTCGGTCGCTTGTCATAGCCCCATTTTCGTCCTTAGTGCTCCGAAGTGTAGATTTGGGAGTGGCTTCGTCAGGCAATCAACGATGTTCACCTCAGTGTCGATCTTCCGGACTTCGAGTTTATTTTCGTTTACGAGCTCCCAGATATGATGATACCGCACCTCAATGTGCTTCTTCTTTGCATGATAGATGGGATTGTTGATGAGGTGTATTGCGCTCTGTGAGTCGCAATAGATGGTCAGCACTAGTCGGTCGTTTTGGCTTGCAGTTCCGAAGTCGGCAGTCAGTCGGTGCAGCCAGATCGTTTCCTTCGTTGCTTCTGATGTTGCTATGTACTCAGCTTCTATGGTAGACAGAGCCGTGCTGCAGTCTTGAAGTTTCGACCTCCATGATAACGCCCTGCCACCATAGGTGAAGATGTAGCCTGATGTTGATTTCCGATTATCTGCATTTTCGGCATAGTCAGAATCGGTGTAGCCTTCTACTTCGGCAGAGGTTGTCAGTCCGAAAGTCAGTTGTGCATCTAGGGTTCCTTTTATATACCTAAGGATGTGTTTGACAGCCTCCAAATGCTTCTTTCCTAGGTTTGACATGTACCGGTTGACCACCCCAACGGCATTGGCTAGGTCGGGTCAGATCGCCACCATTGCGTACATGATACTTCCTACTGCCGATGTGTAGGGTATTTTTCCATTAATTTCTCTCTCCTTGTCCATCGAAGGAGAGTCTCTCTCCAATAGTCCAATCGACGTCGGAAGCGATGTCGGTGTTGGCTTTGCATTCTCCATGTTGAAGCGCTTCAGCACCTTGCGGATGTATTCGGACTAGGAGAGTCGGAGAGTTTTGGTCATCCGATTTCGCTCTATCCTCATGCCCAGTATGTGTCAGGCTTGTCCGAGTTCCTTCATCGTGAACTTTGCGTGAAGGCTCCGCTTCAGCTTACCGATCTCTGCTTGATTGCTTCTTGCAATCAACATGTCGTCGACATATAGGATCAGATAGATCCTTGACTCGTCGGCCAGTTGCCGAACCTACATGCATGGGTTGGAGTCTGATCTGTTGTATCCAAGATACCGTTTGTAGGAGTCAAACTTCTGGTACCACATTCTTAGCGCTTGTTTTAGTCCATATAGACTTTTCTTTAGTCGACATACGAGGTGACTGTCCTCCCCCGTTACCGTGAAGCCTTCCGGTTGAGACATGTATATGTCTTCTTCCAGATCTCCGTGTAGGAATGCCATCTTTACGTCCATCTGCTCGAGCTCTAGATCTTCTGTCGCCACGACTCCTAGTAGAACTCGGAAGGTGGTCATCTTCACTACTAGTGAGAATATCTCGTTGTAGTTGACCCCATATTCCTGTTTGAATCCTTTCGCGACAAGCCGAGCTTTGCACTTGGGTTTCTCTGAGTTGGATACATACTTATATCGGAAAACCCATTTGCAAGGTAGCGGCTTCCTTCCAGCTAATAGCTCAACCAGTTCCCATGTCTGATTCTGATTATTCGAGCCCATTTGCATTTCATGGCTTGTAGCCATGTTTCGGCGTCCGGTGCGGCCATAACGTCTTCATAGGTGCTTGGTTCGCCTGCATCCATGTAGTTGACGTAGTCGAGGCCCGGTTGATAGAACTCTGTTTGCCTTCGAGCTCGTCTAGATCTCCTGGGTGCCGAGATGTTTGGTTCGGATCCTTTGATCAACTCTGTTGGTCGATCGGTATTAGTTGAACCATTTGTATCAAGAGTCTTGTTAGGTGTCCTGCCCCTGGATTGGGATTTCGACGTTGTCTAGTTGTCCTCCCCTATGGTTGTCGTCGACTCTTTTCTGACTTGTCTCTTGGTAACTTTGCCTTTGAGTTCAGCGATAGGACTTGTTGCCGATTCAGTGTTGGCAGGGAAGTTGGCAGCTTGTTGGAGTTCGGTTGTTTGTCAAGTCTCTGATTCAGCCCGGTGTGTCGGTCCTTCTACGACAATGTTGTCATCTTCAAAGGATACCTTCTTACCAACTATTTTCTGTTGGTTCTGCTAAGGGAAGATAGAGTCTTCATTGAAGACTACGTCGCTGCTCCGGATCAATTTCCGTTCTCAGGGTCCCATAGCCGGTAGCCGAAGTCCCCATCGGTTCCATAATCGAGAAATATGCACTTTGTTGCATGGGATGCCAACTTCATCCTTTTGTCCCTGGGGATGAATGCGTAGGCTTCGCATCCGAACATACGGAGCCTATCGTAGGTCGATTGTTTGCCTGACCATAGTGTCTGTGGCACTTCAAGCCTAATTGCTCTTGAGGGTGCCAAATTTATCACGTACACTACCGTCTGCAATGCCTTGGCCTAGAATTCCAGCTTCAGTCCGGCTTGCTGGAGCATTGCCGTCACCCTCTTCTGGATTTTCTTGTTGATCTGTTTTGCCACTCCATTTTGCATGGGCGTGTAGGGAATGGTCTTTTGGTGTCGGATCCCTTTTCTGAACAGGTACTGTTTGAAGGCTCTGGAGGTGTACTCACCTCCGTTGTCGGATCGGAGTGTCTTCACTTTGTATCCCGACCGGTTCTCCACTTCAGATATCCATCGAGTGAAGACCTTGACTGCTTCATCTTTGGACTTGATGGAGTATGCCCAAACTTTCCGTGTACAGTCATCTACGAATGTGATGAAGTATCGGGAGCCTCCTAGTGATCGCTCTGGCATGGGCCCACATATGTTTGTGTGCACGAGCTCTAGGGGTTGTCGTATTGTCTCGTAGTGGAGAGAGTGCGTACTTCAGGTTTGTTTCCCATATCGACAATGCTCGCAGAAGTCCTTCTTTGCCTGGAGTTTCGGGATGTAGCCGACCGACATCAACCGATCAAGTCCGGCTTCAGACATGTGGCCAAGTCATCCATGCCATAAGTTTGGGTCGGTTTTCTCGGCTACGTTCACATCCCCTTCAGGGTTGATCGCCATCAATGGGTATAAATTATTATACTTGTGCCCACTACCGATTTTGAGATTTCCTCGGCTGATCACCCATGTCAACTCATGTAGAGTCATTCGATACTCGCCTTCGGCTAACATGCCGATGGAGACCAGACTCCTCTTTAGATCGGGTACGTGCCGAATTCGGTGCAAGGTTATTGTGTTGCCATTTGGCAATTTGATGGGAACCTCCCCGGTTCCGGCTATCTTGGACTCCTATTGTTTCCCAGTCGGACTGTGTTGTTGGCGTAAGCTGAATAGTTCGAGAACCATTCAATGTTGGGGATCACGTGAAATGTGGCGCCAGAGTCTAGTAGCCATGTGTGTGCAACTTGTGCACTGTAGAGGACTTCTCCGATCATTGGGTCCTCTAATGAGAGGATTTCTCCGGATCGGGTGTCGGCAATGTTGATCTGGTTGTCGACTGGAGAGTGTTCCGAGTCGGAATGTCCCCGATTCTGCTCGGATCACCTCTACTGACTCATCGATGGTTAGTCCCATCAAATTTCACTTGATGTCCTCTGTGAGGACTTGGCCGATTGTTTCGTCCAAGTTTAGGATCGGTCGGCTATTGGTGTATGTCATGCAGAATACCTCCCAACTCGCCGGCAAGCTCGATAGGAGGGCAAGGGCTTTCATTTCTTCTTCGAAGTTGATCCCTTGTGACGAGAGCTCAGACAACACTCGGGTGACGAGAGCTTAGACAACACTCGGCTAAAGGTATTGATGTGGGAGGTTGCCGGATCAATCTCTCTCATCGTCATGTTGAACAGTTGTTTGATCAAAATCAATTTCGAAGATGAGGACTTCTTTTCATAAACGGCATGTAGATTCTCCCACAATGAGAACATTGTCATCTCTTCGCCATGCTGAAATAGACGTTTTTGGCCCGATGCATTCGGATGGTGGAGCATGTTATTTTGTCCACTGATCTCCACTCTTCTGTTGTCATCAAAGCAGGCTTTTCATTGTGCCAAATGGCTTCAACCTGTCTTCGGATGATCAACACATCCTACATCATCTCCTTCCATAGGGAAAAAGTTTTGCCCTCGAACTTTCTGATTTCAACTCCTATTCCGGATGTTGAGGCCATATTCCTTTTATGAAAGTAAGATTTCTAACCTGGCCTTTTCCTCTCAGCTTCTTCTGTTGTCTGTTGCTGCCGAACAGCAAAGATTCGCTCTGATACTAGTTGTCGTATCAGGTGCGATTTGCTGAAACATGTATGGATCTGTTGTCAGTCCTGAACAACAAACAATGTAGACAGAAAATAGAATAGGCGTGGACTTACACAATGCAAGCTCTAATGGAAAGCTTTATTGCTTCGTTCTCACTCTCTCTCTGAGATATGAGATACAATGCACAGACCCTTCGTTTCTTTGTCACTTGTCACTCTATACAATGTTAGGTATTCACTTATTTACTAAGCCCTAACTTATTGACGAGTTCACACTCGGACGGATACAACTTGGAAGGAGTCAGCCTTTTATGCCAACACATAGAAGAAAATTTGTCAAACGGGTTCATTCGACATTCAAAATCTTTAGAAAGGATAGGTATGTCATGGTTTGAATAAGGTTTGAATAAGGTCGCCATCAAGAATAGGTATGCACTTCCCCTGATCTCGAGTCTTTTAGAAAGGATTAATGGCGCAAAGTTTTCACAAAAATTGACTTACAAGGAGGAGTATATAACCTCGTACGGATTCGACCGGGAGACGAATGGAAGACAACTTTCACCCGATATGGGCACTTCGAGTATACGGTTATGTCATTCGGCCTCACCAATGTGCCAACAATCTTCCAACACATGGCAAATGATATATTTCGAGATATTTTGGACATCTGTTTGATCATCTACTTGGATGATCTACTAGTTTAATCAAAGACACAGGAAGACCATGATTCTCATGTACTATTAGTACTAAGACGACTACAAGAACATGATCTTTATGCAAAGCTGGAAAAGTGTAATTTTGACTGTAACTAGGTGGAATTTCTAAGCTATTTCATCTCCTCAGAAGGCATATCTATGGATCCAACTAAAGTCCAAACTGTGTTAGAGTGACAAACTCCACGTTCGTTGCGAGATGTGCGATGCTTTTTGGGATTTGTAAATGTCTATCGCAAGTTTATACAGGAGTACGCAAAGTTTATTTTACCGCTCACACAACTTACAACGAAGGGACAATCGTTTGTTTAGTCTAAGGAAGTGGACACGGCTTTTGAAGGTCTCAAGAAAGCATTTACATCGGCTCCAGTTCTAGCTCATGTTGATCTGCAGAAACCATTTGTCACAACAAGGTGACGATGAGAAGCTACATCCTGTGGCTTTCAACTCGCACAAATTTGACGCTGCTGAAATCAACTACGAGATACATGACAAGGAGCTATTAGCAATAGTGGACTCTTTTGCACAATGGAGGCATTTTTTAGAAGGATCTCCTCATCAAGTCACTGTATTTAGTGATCACAAGAATCTTGCCTACTTCGAGAATGCTAGCGTGTTAGGTTATTTGCATTCCTATTCATGGCATATTTGAGTTTATCTTCATCCATTTAGTTGAATTTACTAGAATACTTAGGGAAACCCCTACATATGATAATGACATATATTTCAATGGTGCAATTAGTGAGATTTGAACCCGAATACACATACATACAAACATACATCGATTATGATTATGTTGGGTTCAACTAGAGGTCTTGTATATCTTCATGAGCTTGTGATACCTCCCATCATCCATAGAGACATAAAAAAAATTCCACGAATACACATTTTGGGGTAAATATGCTCACCAACTATTCGAGATAGACCCCTAACCAATGGCTCATCACATATCAAACAAATACAATAACAAACAACAGACAGTACAAGAAAATACAAACATAACTAGATCCATACAAACACATTAAATTTTATTCTAAACAAAAATTTTAAAAAACAAAGTTTGGTCACATCATTGTGCAACATGCAAATAGCATCATTATGTGGCTCTGTTTAACATATTGTATTCGCATTGGTCGACTGTGTGAGCCTTCGAGTGGCAGATTGGGTAGTGGATTCACATATTGCAGTCCACTACGGAATGCCCCGAGTTCAAGCAAATCGTGCACTGGATTGCTTGACGAAACTGGCGTTCCTCATCCTGAGGTAACGCTTGTCGTAAGGAGGACATAGAAAACCTTTCCTCCTCGTCATCCAACTCGATTTGTAACGCTCGTTCAATTACCATATCCTTCGTTTCCCCTTTCACGCTATTGTTGTTGAGCGTTGCCCGGATGGGCCAGCGTAAAGCTGCCAGAAATGTTTCCCGAGGCTCGTCCTCTGCGGGGCTCCGTTCCAGTTTCCGTCGTAAATTTTGGAAACGTAAGCTGAAGTCCGCTATCGTCTCGTCGGCAGTTGCTTAATCGTATAAAACTGTCCGAGGATTTCGCGTTGTGGAACCCTCCGATGGAAGAATCGCAAGAAAGCGGACTGGAGCTAATCGAAGGTTGTTATTGCTGGTAAATCCATCTGTGAATGCCAAAACGTCGCTCACTCATCTAATGTTAACCCGAACTCCGTCATTTTCGACTATTGTGCTACCCGCCTTCGAAAGGCTCTGCGCCATGTGGTTCGCATTCCAGACATTCAGGAACATGTGAATATGCGTTGCAGCGTCGGTGTCACCGTTGAAGCAGGGGTAGCAAAGGCCATGGTGGGGGCTACAGCGAGTCGGAAAAGACCACCGGGTGGTTGTGGTGAGCGTAGTCCCCGCGTCTCGTCGAGGTATTTGGAGAGTGAATCATCACCTTTGTACTCACGGCAAGTAGTACTGAGGTTGCTGAGGCGCGGCTTTTGCCGTGCGCGTTCTTCTGCTTGGCGTGTGACGGACCTTGTTATTGGTCGGTCTTGTCGTGTTGGTTCTCTGGGGCGTCTGCGACTAAACATCCATTCGTCGTTGTTCGTCTGTGAGAAGACACAGATCACCAAGCGTGCCAAAAGTCTTGCCAAAAGGAACACGGTCTGTGGTCAGTCCTTCGACCTAGACCTCCAAGTGGGTGTGGAACAACGAATAGGCGTCTAAGTGTAATGGGTAGGGGAATGTTCCATGTAACCTATCAGCGAATAAGGGAGACATCTACAACCGAATCCTTAGCAAAGGTTACACTTACGTTCTTACACGCTTAGGTCTTCAAGACACACATAGTGGATTAGCCGTAGCTATACACAGAGAATCAGAGAAGATAGAATTCTATTATGAGACGTTTCTTACATTCCCAAAATTACACGCTCTCTCTATCAGAGGTTTTCTGCCCTTTATATACGCAGGGTCTATTTAGCCGTTCACGCTTCTTGCGTGAACCGTTACATGCGTTATGATCTTATATTATTTCTTATTCCTACGCTCTTGTCCGTCGGTTACTATTCCGGAGGACAACAATGGCTGAGATCGTCATGAAGGCTTCGTTCACAGAGGGTTGCATTTTCCTGCTCTTTCGGTACGGCCCGATGGTGAGGACCAGGGGCTCGTGCGTGAGCAGCTTCACTTTTTGCAGTTGTCGGGGGACTCGAAAGATGTTGTGGCCAATTAGCATAGTGTAATTTATGCTCCCATTGTAGCTCTCCTTGCCACATAGATAGTATCGATCGATCTGAGGCATTGTGGTTCAATCGATCTCTGGGGTGAACTTGTGGAGGAGAATGGTATACAGACATCTCTATTGCCATGTTGTTGTTCCTCAGTATGAACACAAGCGGTGGCAGCAGAAATAGTAGTTTGAATGCCATAGCCATCAATTCCTTCGTTAGGCTTGGCCTCTCCAGATCTCCGATTAGCTGTGTTCCATGAAGGTCCATCTGAGGAGAAGCCAACGGCATCATCGATGATACATTGTATCATTCCCTTTGGTGTGCTTATGAATTAATCTGCATGACGAACAAACAACTTCCTGCAAAGAAGGCAAAGAAAGGAGATTGCGCCATAACCACACTCATGGCTACTCCCTCTAGAAGATTCACACACAAGGGAGTAGGTCTAGATCCACCCGCACCTCCTCTAACGAGCTTTGCACGGGATCACCTGAGCATGCAAAATGCAACCTCCCTTTCTTGGAGTAGGAATGTTGAGATGAAGCTTTTTCTATCAATTGAAAATCATCAAACAGAGAAGAATTCTGAAATAGAGAACTAACCACGTCTTTCTTCCTTTTTTCTTGTTCTCTTCTCGCTCACTCTCTTTCATGCAGCCTAAGGAGCAGATAAGTCGACTGAGGGGGTCGAGGAGCGTGGGCCAAGAGACAAGTTGGCAGGAGGAGCCAAGGTGAATAACCGACAGAGCAGGAGGAGCCTCAAGTTAAGCTTGAGGGGGAGGGGAGTTGAGAAGCAAGCTCAACATAGGTTGGATCGGCTAAATAAGCCGAGAGCTGGATTGGATGAGGACCGATCAGCTAGGTCCAAATTAGTTGAAGAAGTTGGGAGCCGGCAAGCCATTAGAGATCTACACTCCTATTTTAGTAAGTAGGAATAGCTTTAGGAGTTAGTGTTAGATGTTTTTATGTGAGCATTAAAGTACTGACAGTACTTGTGTCAGGGTTTGTATAAAAGTGCTCAATGAGCACAATGTATGTACACAGAGCATATTATTTTTTGAATTGAGTTTTTAGTCTTCTACTCTCTCTTTCTCTTTCTCATACTGTGTAACTTGATACTCTCTCTGTTTTCTCTGTTGCTGTCTAGTTGAGCCGATTGTGTTCTATTTTTTAGCTTCCGCCCGTAATCTATATAGTTGTCCTTTCTCTAGTACTGTTGGTTGCATTCAGGGAACCATCGCGCTATTTCCTCCGTTCTCCTTGGTTCCGGTTGGAATACTCTACCATATGACAATGCTTTTCTAGCATTCAGGTCTCATCGGTAATACTGTTGTGGGTCGCAACGGTCGTTCCACCGATTGTGGTTGCCACGTCGAGGGTCATAATTCCAACGTTGATTGTTGTAACCATGCTAGTCAAAATATCTTCCTTCCATTCTTCTACTTTGATCGTAGTCTAGAGAGTAATCCTGATCGTATCTATCTCGTGGGTTTTCTTCTACCCTTCATTTGTCCTCGTATCAGAATCTTCCATCCAATCCATACCAATCTTCTTGCCAGAAACGGGTGTCCGGACGGAATCAATCTTCTTCCGGCCATCGTTCATCGCAGGGCTCAATTTGTCGTACTGGTGATGATGGTCTATTCAACAGGTTATATTCGCACCAATCTATCGTGTGTGTCTTTGAATGGCATACATCACAATGCGTCCTCATTGTGCATTCAAGTCATGGAAAAGGTGAACATGATGGAGATGAGATGGAATTTTTTCGGGTCCGGCAATGGAAAAGGTGAACATGATGGAGCAGGTGCAGTTATAAAGCGGGCACGTATCCATGAACAACTAAAGGCCGTTGATGTGCATATGAATTGTGTGCCTTATGTAGTCGATTTTTTAAGAACTAATATGTCAACGAGTGCAATTGGTGTTTACTCCTCATAGGTTTGAGATATCAAATGCGTTCTCTGGGAAGTGAGGATAGATGAAGTAAATTGGGAGAAGACATGGGAGTGCCAAGGAATTCCCGAATTGCGTTCTCTCCACTCTATTCGGGGTTATTCTATGACAGATGGTCATTGTATTGGAGTTAGAGAGTTAACATGTTTTTGCTACCATTGTGTGCAGGCAAATTGGAGGCAATGTTTAAACAAAGCTTATATTCAGAATTGGGAGTACCATACGTTGATCGAAAAGAAAGCAACTAAAGGAGAGATAAAAAACAAAGCAGGAGTTCACATATCAGGGATGTGTGCAAATTTCTACTTATTGAAGCACACGGTTTGTAAACAATGTGCAACACAGAATATTGTAGATGATTGGGGAAACTTTGTATCTATTGGGACATTCTACATTGAAGGTATTTTTTATGCCCAACTAGATGCATACAATTATGTGTACATACTTTTCAAAGACAAACCAATAGCCTATATGTACTCCCATTTGGTCAGGTGCATCAAAGTACCGATGTCGCAATACAAGAGTTGCACACATTTATACACAGTTAGTGTTGATGTGTATGAATGTATTTACAACACTATGCCATGGAATTTGTAGCTCGCGTCAGATCATACTATGAATCTTACAAAATGGACAAACCAACGCTATTGCAAAATCCATCTTTAATAATATTATCGTTGGAATTGTGTCTATTTATGCAGTATTCTTACTATTCAATTTGCAATATTCCAATGCACTCATGTAAACAGAATTTAGTTTTATTGTCTATAGTAAACAGCTTTCAGTTTTATTACTCTCAAGTAAATCCTGTATAAATTTAAAGAACACACAATACGGTCTACAAATTTGAACATGTGAAAACAACCTCAAAATAAGGGATTGATTTTATCATTGATGTGAATGTCACTAAATTACATTGTCATAATACACCATTGGCAAGGTCTACGAATTTCCGATTAAAACTATTAAGCTCTTGGTTGTCAGTGGAACTTCTCTACATATGTGCTCTGCATACCGAGCTCAATATGGAGTCCACAACCATGCGTGAAGTTGGCAGCTAAGAGTTTCCACCAAGTAGTTGTCTGGCATCTCATCGGGCACAATGAGACAACATCTGCGAAGGTTGAGGTAATGTCGATAATGTTTTGTATCCACAATTAAGGTATTGTCGGCATTATATTCTAGCCACAATGTCCAAAAATCAGAAAGTTGCTGGAACCTTACAATATCCTTCTGCTCGCAGTTTTCCCTTGTCCATTGACCCTTAAAATGGTGTTTCCACCATGGGAATATTCTCTCCACACACTTCCAGACTTGTGCTCGAGACCATGGAGGAGATTGTGAAGAAACTAAGGTTATTTGCATCCCTATTCATGGCATATTTGAGTTTATCTTCATCCATTTAGTTGAATTTACTAGAATACTTAGGGAAACCCCTACATATGATAATGACATATATTTCAATGGTGCAATTAGTGAGATTTGAACCCGAATACACATACATACAAACATACATCGATTATGATTATGTTGGGTTCAACTAGAGGTCTTGTATATCTTCATGAGCTTGTGATACCTCCCATCATCCATAGAGACATAAAAAAAATTCCACGAATACACATTTTGGGGTAAATATGCTCACCAACTATTCGAGATAGACCCATAACCAATGGCTCATCACATATCAAACAAATACAATAACAAACAACAGACAGTACAAGAAAATACAAACATAACTAGATCCATACAAACACATTAAATTTTATTCTAAACAAAAATTTTAAAAAATAAAGTTTGGTCACATCATTGTGCAACATGCAAATAGCATCATTATGTGGCTCTCCAATCGCATTGTTAACTATGTCGCACAACAGCAATACGGAAGCGACGCAGTTAACATGTTTTGGCTTTGCTAATACCCTATTCTACAGTAGTGACCAATAGATCATGAAAAATGATTGAACAAACATGATTCTATATTCTTTTTAAATTATTAACCTGCAACCTATATGCTATTTGTTAGATAACTTTTACTCAATACACCGCACAACACATACATGAATTTAAATAATTTGACTTTACTTATTGAAGCATTGACTTACACCCAGGATATGTACCTTCCTCTCAAGAAATAGCAATTCAAATTCCTCTTATATTCTCCCCCAACTCTAATGGTATTATTTATATTCCCTCAAAGAGAAAAGGAGTCAGGTTTGAAACTTGTGCATCATGTTATTTTACAATAAATAATTTCCTGACTTTGAGGTGATTTTACAACATGTGCCATTGAATACAACAATAGGAACATTATCTAGGATTTTATAATTTGGTTATTCACTTCATTCATAACCTACCATATCATGAATCCTATACTTCAAAGCCACTCATAATTGGAGGAGAGTTGGGTTGGAGAAATAATCTATCTTGAAACCCTTGGATGAGGTAGCTTTGGCCTTCCAGAAGATGATCAAAATTGGCTCCACGTCACAAAGCCTTGAGGATCTTAATATGTTCATGAACATTGTTTTTTTGGCCTCATCAATAGAAGCATTGTTCTGGGACAATTCCATAGGAGAATTACCAAAGCTTGAATTAGAAAAGCTACAAACAATATTAGTTAATGACATGGAGTTTCTCTTCCTATAAGACCTTGAGAGATTCTTTGAGCTTAAACATCACGAATATTTCAACCCCATTTCTACCATGGTTGATTTTTCACTTTAATTTGTAAACTTAAAGTCAACCTTTGGTTTTCAAACACTCAATTGGAGATTTTGGTTTGGTTGTTTGGCCTCCATCATCAATTGCATGCAAATGGATGCCAAATTTTCCCTTAGGCTCAAATTTTGGTCACTTAGACCATTTGGGTAAACCGGAAGGCAATCACCTATTCCTTACTTTTATTACTCTTAAGTTCTCCTTCGAACAATCTCTTTATTATTGTTTTAAATTCATTTGAATCTTCGTACAAACATTTTACCTTTACTTGGAAGTACTGAAAGTTTGTAGATGTTTGTGGACTTTCACCTTACTTTGAGGTTTCCCACTAGTAAGTATAGGTATCTTATCATTTATGTATTAAAACATAAAGCCATTTGTCATATTTGTATTATGTATCTTATGCATCAAAACTAACAATATAGTTGGGCCTGATGTGAATTGGCATGTAGATTACAAGCATTTTCTCAATGGAACTATGGAAGCTAGTACATATGATTGCTCTTGCTAGGGACCTGAGAGTTTTCTTGTATTCGTCCAAGTGCTCCTTAAATTAATCACAGAATACTCAAGCAAGAAGGCCAGATGCGTATACAAATTGAAGTAATTCCATTTTTGTCAAATGAGACAATATATTAGGCTTGTTAAAGAAAACATACAGCCATGGTACCACATGATACACAAAGGTCGTTGAGAACATTGATTGTTACACATCAACTATAGAACACTATATATAGGTAAAAACACCATAACTAGAACACGAGGTAAGAGTGATGCATTTTGTATCAACTCCTGGTAAACCCACATTATGAGAAATTGATTACACTCAATTCCAGCCATAGATCTTCATTTTGACTATCCAAGAACCCTTGAAAGGAAGAAGCACATATGTTCTCTCCTCGTTGGTATTGAAATACATGAATTCCATCCGTGTGAATTTCCCTCTTGATAAAATCGAAAATCTATGGCATAGCACATCATGTTCCATCACTCGTGTTCTCTCTCGGGGTTCTCGATGAGAGCTGATAGCCCTCGCACTACCTCCGCTGCATTCTCTCTTCCTGACATTGGCCGAGTTTGTCTCCACCGCCCGCTTCGACTTAACGGGGGTCCATGGTTTTGATGAGCCAGAGTAGGCCATGCATTGTGAGCCGAGGATCGACTATGTGAATGGTGGTTCTTGTCTCTGTCTTTGTCTTTTTCTTTATCTTGACGAGAGCGCCGCACAGCTTGTTGTATTCGCCTTTCATGCTGCCCAAGAATGTCTTCAAGATTGGCCGATGGATGTAGCAATGGGCCCGAGAAATGTATACGATCAGCTTGCCGGCCCCCAGCATTGCCTCCTCGAGAGCCCTATAACAAACTCAGCATATTTTAGTCCACTAGAATCTTTATACCAAGCTTAAATTCATAGACCTTCACACCATGACCTATGACAGAAACAGAGTAACCCTAACTTTTGCAGGTTCCATTATTGAAGTTACAGTGACATGACAACTTTACCAGCCTCTCATGTTGAACTCGATTGGCTCCATTTAGGTTCCGTTGCTCGGCTGCTGGCTTTGTTGGTAACTCGGGATGCTTGTACTTGTGGCTATGTAAACCACTAAACCCATCGCTTGGTCTCGGATGTGCAGCAGCCAATGACTTGCTGGAATTAGATCGATATGTTGGCGGCTGCAGGGGGCGAGAGAAATCCATCGATTGAGTTTGAGCTTCACTGTGTTTTCGCAGCCCTTTCACATTGGCAGTCGAATTGGCCACTGGACCAAAACCACCTCGAGTCACAACAACAGCAGGCCCATCGGCCAGGGGCCGAGGTGGGTCAATCGGAAAGCCAACAGCTGAATCTTCATGCCTTGGATTAAACTTCTCGCTTTGGCTTTTTACCGAGTGTGAAGCCAGACGACGTTTCTATGAGAAAGAACAAAGTGAGGTTAGTACAAAATTGGTATATACTACTGAAGTGAGTATATGAAACTGGTATATACCATCTGAAGTGAAATGAAAATGGTATATAGCATGTGAAATCAGCATGAAATAATGGTATATACCATGTGAAGTGAAAAATAAAATATTATATATGCCATGCGAAGTGAGCATGGAAAAAAGGTATACATTATGTGAAATGATGATGAAAATGGTACCTGAATGGATGCCGGCAACTCTGCATTTGCATCGGGTGCAGGGATAGCTTTGTTTGGCCTTAATCTATCATCACCACCTTGTTGCACTTGCACCCTTACTCCAGCAGCTCTTTGTCTGAATGCCGAATAAGATTTTGCACATACATTACATCTCTTATCAGAGTTTAGCGGAATTTCGCTCTCAATTCAGTAGAGCGCGGGTTGAAATTTTGGGATTTAGGGCAAAATCCGAGCAAACACATATACATGTTCTGCTCAAATCCTATAAAAGTGTGGTAGTTTTTCATGATTTCCTATTTTCCCATGCATTAAGAGAAAAGACATATTGCATATATCTGTGTGTGTGCATTTGACAACTTAGAAAGTACAAGAAAAAATCACATACCTTCGGGCTTCTTCATCTCTTAATTTCGCATCAAATTCTTTACTGGGGGGATATTTTGGAAGGCTAGAAGGATCACATGCAAATGGCTTTGTGGTGAAAAACTGGAATTATAACAAAAAATAAAAATAAACTTAGATTAAAATCCATGAGACCAGAAAAAAAGATAATTTAAGTTGTTGCCAACAAAGGGAATAAGAACCTCGCTCTCCAGAGCTCCGGCAGCAGTTCCCCTATCTGCTGGTTCTATAGCCAGCAAAGTCTCTAGAGAAGACAGAGATGAGGGCGGAAAGTCCCGGAATGTCTCAGCGATGCACCTCTTGTAAGGTTGCTTTGGTTTGAAGATAGTGGCATGTGGAAGCTTAGACTTCCTCCAGTATTCTTCTGATGGCGAGCCACAGAGTTTAAATATCTTGTGCAATTGCTCAACCTGCGTGCAAGAGATCCAGAGTTTCCATGTAAGATCACTGCTAGAAGTAGACAAGATTTCACTACTCAAGTATAGTTGCTTTTATAGAACATTGCCCTGTGCCAGAAATATGTTAGTCCTTACCTTTCCTAGTCCCATTGGCAATGTCTAGGCTATTAGCTATAGTAGTGAGAATGATGTTACACCAGAAAGCTCAAATCCCAAACCCTAGAGTGGTAAACCACTCCCTAGTCATCCTCTACCATATCAAACCACATTTCCTCATCATTTTGGTTTCTTTTAATAAGCACTTACTTCGGTTCTCCCGGGCATTATCGGCTTTCCAGCCAATAGTTCTGCAAGGATGCATCCTGTGCTCCACAAGTCTACCCCAACCCCATACTCCGTTGCCCCCAATAGAAGCTCAGGAGGACGATACCATAAAGTCACAACTCGACTTGTTAAAGGTTGTCTTTGATCTTGAGAAAAGAATGTGGCTAGCCCAAAATCAGCAATCTTCAAAACTCCTGAATTGTCGAGCAGAAGATTTGATCCCTTAATGTCGCGGTGGAGAACTCCACGACGATGGCAGTGGTCAAGCCCCTTCAATAGCTGTTGTAAGTAGTATTTCACCTTCCAAAGAAAAGCAAAAAAAGTTTAGGGTTACGCTAATTGGCTCCTTTCATTTAAGCTAAGACTATTCACTATCCGAAACATTTTACATACTTGAGGCTCTGAGAATTTAGTTCCAGGTGATGCAGCAAGACCAGCTAAATCGTGCTCCATGTATTCAAAGACAAGATAAAGGCTGCAAGACATCCTTGATGTAACTAATCCTTCTAGCTTTACAATGTTGGGATGATCAAGACGCCGGAGGACTTGGATTTCGCGGGCCATGAATCGAACACTCTCAGGTTCAAGATTATCAAACCGCACTTTCTTGAGTGCTACAACTTTCCCCGTCTCCAAATCTCGTGCTTTATATACATTGCTGTAGGTACCTTGGCCAATCTGCAAAACAAAGCACAAATTGATGCATTGCCATTTGTATGCAATTGTGGTAATAAATTGTCATTAGAAAACTTTCCAATTTCCCCACACTAAAAACATATTACCATTTCTCATACATTTGGTTACAATTTATACAGTAGGTTTTCAAAGACAGGTAGTGGACAATTTCCTGACTGGGGAAATGATCCCGGTGCAAGTCCCTGAAGCTTATAATGTTGAACAATTCAAAGAAAGATGCGGGAAAGTGGACCAAATCTAAAAATGTTCATCAACATCCTTGATCTTGCCATCTGAATCAACGTACGAAAACACGAGGAAAAGTGGGGTATTTCCCCACAACCTAATGTGTGATTAACCTGGCATGGTCAACCTCATAATGTTGTTTAAATCAACTCAGGGCAAGAAGATGGGTTTTTGTCTTCCAAAAACCTTCGTATGGTGTAATAATGGAGCAATGTAGGCACTTTCCTACATGGGATGGAAGTAAGTATCGGAAACTTAATGATACTAGCTCCACTTCTTGACCAATGTTACCTATCATACATAGATTGATGATTGATAAAGCTAGTATTTGCAATGATATAACATCCCATTTGAAAGATTAAGTTTACAAGCAATCTTTTTACATGTTAAAAGAAAGATTGGGTGGAAGCAAGAGCACTTTACCTTGTCCAATTTCTCGAATGAGTCGGCTCTTCTCGGGATCCATCCTTTCACAGCTTCTCCGGCAACCGAAGAGAGCCAGCTAGGCCATCCAGCAGCCACACATTCACCTTCTAGATGCTTTGGAGGATTGCTTAACCTTGGATTCGGATTGTGAACCAGCTGCCCTGCTTTCCATTGCTTTGTCTCTCTGCTATCCTCTCGTTGCTGCTTCGGATTCACTCCATTGCTCTTGATCTTTGTATCTCTGTCTTTCACACCCACACCATCTCCTATTACTTCCACATAATTCAATCTTCCTGATGCAAATGAGCTCCTCTTTGATGTGTAAAGCACTTTAATTTTCTGGTCTTCACCTATATCTTCCTGTAGTACCCCCCCAGGCCTCTTTGAACACCCACATCCCATCACTAACAAATCAACAGCACCAAGAACAAGAACAGAGAAAGGATACAGAAGAATTACACAAACAAATACCCTAATTCCCCAAAAATACACAAAAGAAAACCCTAATTACAACCCCCCCCAAAAAAAAACCCTAATTACCCAATAAACAAATAAATTAATAAAAATGTCTCTGATCTTCGAAGTGTACCCAACATAAATACCAAAAAATACACCAAAGATACCCTAATTACCCCAGAAATTATCTTTCTCTCTAAAAATGCACTAATTACCCATATCCTCCGAAAAAATCCTGATTACGGAAAGGGAATACAGCGAAGTTTTTTCTTATCTCCAAAATTTACCCAGAAAAATACACCTATTACTATATTCCCTTAAACTTGGACCCTTGATACGTTCACAAGAAGAAAAACAGGAGAGAATGGTGGGCATATAGGGGAGGAGCTCATTCTTTTTCTCCTTTTCTTGAAAGTTAGAACCAATTTTACAGCTCTGAGGAACTCATTGCTACTCATTGAAGCTTATTCAAGATAGATGGTTAGCTTTGTAAATGCCCTGTTCTTTCTTCTCTCTCTACCTCTCTCTTCTCACTCTCTCTCTCTTCTCTCTCCTCTCTCAACTGAGAAGGCCAACCAGATTCTGCAAGAAAGCAGGGTGGCTCATAAATTCACATAATGTACATAGCTGACCCACCAGAGGGAGAGAGAGACAGACACAAAGGGGAGCATTGAAGGGTGGGAAAAGGGGGGGGGGGGGGGGGGGATTCAAGCTAAGGGCTTTCTTTCATAAGACCACTTATTCTTCACCATAGCCAGCTGTTACTAGAACAACTGCAGAGACAGAGAGAGAGAGAGAGAGAGAGGTGGGGGTGTGGGTGTCCACACACATGGGAGCATACATACATGTATAGGCACACCACCATCACCATCACCAACACACATGTGTATGTGTATGTGTATGTGTATGGTGTATGTCTATGTCTATGTCTATGTCTATGTGTATATGTATATGTATATGTATATGTATATGTATATGTATATGTATATGTGTATGTATATGTATGTGTATGTGTATGTGTATGTGTATGTGTATGTATATGTATGTGTATGTGTATGTGTATGTGTATGTGTATGTGTATGTGTATGTGTATGTGTATGTGTATGTGTATGTGTATGTGTATGTGTATGTGTATGTGTATGTGTATGTGTATGTGTATATGTATATGTATATGTATATGTATATGTATATGTATATGTATATGTATATGTATATGTATATGTGTATGTGTATGTGTATGTGTATGTGTATGTAAGTGTGTATGTATATGTATGTGTATGTGTATGTGTATATGTATATGTATATGTATATGTATATGTGTGTGTGTGTTTATCCAACCTTACTCTTGGAAATCCTTCCTCCCTTACTTAGGTAGGCCATGGACAATGTGTGCGTGTGTTTATGATTGTGTGCTCACTCGAACCAGAAGTATTTTCTAGGAACTTCATGGACGGTTGTGGGCACTACGTTCTGGTACCAGCACCTTAGCCTGAGACGTATGGGATGTGCACTCACTCGAACAGAAGTATTCTAAGAACTTCAACGAGGGTTGTTGGCTGTTAGGTTTTGGCAATACCATGTTAGTCTAAGATGTATGGGATGTGCGTCGAATGTGCCCTGGCTTTGTAGCTCTTGGGCATGTGTTTTTACAGGAGTATAGGGGTGATTGTATGTCCCTTACATGAGTTTAGTGTCTCCCCATGCATGGGCCAACAATTTAGGTTTCTTGGAGACCAAGAACAACTACTTGGGAGTATGGGGGATAATGGGTGAAATGCTAAGAATTGGATGCTTGGGAGATTGATCATTTGGACTCGAAGTGTGAGGGTTGATGTATGTCCCTTCCATGGGTTTAGTGCGTCAACAAATTCTTATTCAAGACGTTTTTTTGACAATTAAAAATAGGATGTTGAAATTGAAGATATTTCCTGTCTCCACAACTATGAGGTTGAAATGATGCACTCCCTCTTCTTGGAATATGGCTATATTGTACCATGAGCAATGAGCTCGATGGCCAATTTTCTCAGGTTTAATATGCCATGTGTGTTTGATTTCTTCTTTCGTCACTTCCAAATGGTTATGTCTCCAGACTCCAATTGTGTTGAATTATGTCTTAACTTCTATTTGTGAGACTCCGTCTTAGTGCGCACGTTTTCATGGCATATGATCCTCCATTGTTAGCATTTGACATGAAACTTCCATAAAAAATACTCTCCCTTTTACTTCTTGAATTACTGCTCGATTCGTTGAATTTAATTTTTTACACTTGGTAAACTTTGGTTAGTCATATGCAAAGGAAGTACATCACTGGAATGAGACAAACCCAATACATTCACATGTAGCCCAATTTGACATACGTTTATAAATTGTAAGTAACAACGTTTTCATGTTAAATTGTCTGACCTTGCTTTTTAATGGGAGATTTTTGAATTCTCTTAGTATGAGATACATTGTAGAAGTTCCCAACACTACTAGATGTATATGCACAAAAGCTATCATTAAAGCATATTTTGGGTCAGGTGGATGTATGTGTTTGTAATAATAGATATGTTTACAACAAAGTCGAGAAAGCCCAATTTTATTATTGGAGATTGTTACCTACATTTTCATGTATAATTGATTCTGATCGTTGCGTGCATTTCCAATTTTATAAAGATAAATTGCACAGTACATACATACTCACCTAACAGACACTTGTGTGCTAAAAAGTCGTTTTTACAAACTATTGCTTACAATTTCATGAGGCTACTTTATTGAAATTCTAAATTTTGCATATCCACATGGTGATAAAACTTGTGCTTTGTGGACTAGGGTAGGGAGGTTATATGTTCAACCTTGAGTACATGCTTAATTTGTGTACCATGGCGCTCTTTGTAGTATACCATGCTTCGTAAATACATGAGACCTCTACCAACAGAATTTTTAGGCGATTGGACCACCCAAGTTGTCTAGATTTCAATACAACTATTTTTGTCACTCCACCATAAAGTTGTCATGATCAAGGCAAAGACGTCACACCTCGGAAGCTAGAATATACCAATCCCAGTCTAGGAAGAAGAGGTGCAAACAAGAATGGAAAGTCCAAAGATCTTCTCAATGCTCGTAAAAACATTGATCTTGTAGAGGGCACAAATCATAAAAGTCTTGATGTAGGACAACTCAACCCCTCTCCTCTATGATAAGCTAATAGTCTAGCAATGATCATATCTGATGAAAGAAATGCACTATAGATCAATAGTTCGGTTTTGGCAAAATTTACCCGTATACCACTATATTTTTAGGAACTTACCATCCATAATTTGAAATTTACCAAATCATTGTGCATGTTTTCCATGTCACTAATATAAATATCAAATCAACACAATAAAGCAAAATTAAAGCATCATTACTTGTTGCCAAGACTAATTACTATTTTAATTAGTGTAACTTAATACTCATTATGTACCTCCTTCAAAGGATAACTTCAAAATGAAATTAACATTTAACCATTTAGTATCTATACAAGCATGTTAATTTTGTTTGTCAATGGGCAATGAATTATGCAATTTTGATTGTCATTTAGTTTTTGTAAGAAGTACCAATACATTAAATTCTAGGTAATTATGCTAGAGTAATATAACTTGTGAAAAATATAGTATTTTTTCCTAGAAAAATTTGTTTCCCATTAGTTAGGTGAATCGTATATAGAGATCAAGCTATGTACACACTATGTATCTATAGATACTCTACTATTTATAGGTCCCTTTCATGTATATTTGGCTATCGTTGCGTGAAACCTTAGATAATAAAAAGGGGGGGAGGGGTAATCGCTTTTCGAGAAAAATGTAGTCGACTTAAATGTGAAACCACCTTTATTATAAAGATGTATGAATAGGATTACATAGGTCTATGATCACCTTACCGTTTACACAAGCAATAATATACATAAAAGGTAATGTATTGAAGCTCTTTGATTTTTACTTGATGTTGTCATTCGATTACTTAACAAAAAGTTAGGATTCGATTACATAGTTAATAATAGTAACTCTAGATAAACTTAAAACGACTATACGTGTAAAAGATCATAATGGAGTCGCATAAAACTTATAGTTGGGTTAGCGTGTTCAAACTAACAACCTATTTTATAAAGGGAAACCTTCAAGTGTATTCTAAGAGTATACTTCACTTTCATCTACTCATTCGTATGTGTATTTGCTGATTTAGGAGCACAGGAGTTGTAACTCATGTTACACATTTGTTGTACAAGACACTCCTGAAATGATGTGTGCGAGGATGTTGGTAACCAAGGGGACAAGGAACAAGTGGAAAAAATGTAACTAGTGGGAGAAGGAAATCAAAGAGAGAAGACTCTTATGTGTGAAAAGCCCAAAAACAAAGAGAATACAAAAAGTCACGTTTGACATTTTTTTTATCCTTCTTCTTTGAACTACTTTTTCTAGAGCTACTACTATCTCCTCTCTCTCTAATCATCTAAGCCTAATCCCTATATCTTAGTCTTAAGCCTAATCTTTCTCTAGTCCCTATACCCAAGTTTTACATTTTGCTGTTACCGGTCGGCAAAGGAGTCCAGAGTGTGAAACAAAGGAGTTATTTAATTATTAAGGAATGGTTGTAAGTAAGCTATTAGTGTGGACGGACGGACCGAAATCGGTATGCCGTTCCGGATCCGGACCGATCCCGAACAGGTGCGGATGGCACCGTTTTGTACTACAAACCGGAAACCTATTTAAAGGCCCGGATACAATGTAATGAGGAGCGGATAATTAATGAAGCTTAGTGTTTTATCTCTCTGTGTTAATTGTCGTTCTGCATTCATTGTTATATCTTACGTGTGTGAATATTAAGGATGATCTTGCTAAGTAACCTAATTAAGTCGGATTAATCGTTGAGCCTAATCCTCTTGTCGTAACACCCCTTTGGTGAAGTGTCTTCCATAGACACCCTGTGTTAGGCCATTGTCCAGCCCTAAGAGTTAACACAGTTTTTGGCGACCACGATTCCTGTTTTTGTAGTGAACGACGGCATGAATGGATGACTAGATCAATGCACGACCTGGTTACAGATCGAACTCGACGCCTTGATGAAAGGCAAAGGAGACGTGAGGCTTTTCAGCAAGCGGCGTGGGAAATTAGAGCGGATTGCTCGTTTTCCAACGTAATCCGGAGAGTAGCGGAGGAGTCCCTCCGGTTACAGCAAACATCGCACCCGGACGACGACAGCAGCCTAAGCAGCCTCCGGGAAACCGAATCCCTTCTCCAGGCGTTGGCAAGCGGAGAAGGCGAAGCAGAAGCCTTTTAAGCGTATGAATCAGATTCCGAAGGGGGATATTGTCATAACTAGACTCGAACCCATAACCTTTTGTTACACGGGTCGAGACTTTACCATTAGGTTATGAGTTGTAATTTGAAGGATATTATTTTCATTTAGGTTTTATTAGGAAATTGATGTATATTCCAGATTTCTCTGGAACATTCTAGAAACTTCAGGAGTATTCCTGAAGACACTATAAAAGGAGGCGCAAGGCATTAGTTCGAACCAAATCGGTTCAACGCCAGTCTTAAGCCTTCTAACTACTGTTGTATATCTTCCGTCATATAATACATATATCTTTCGCATCATCATTCTCTCTCTCTCTCTCTCTCTCTCTCTCTCACTCACTCATTCCTTCTCTCAAAGTTCGACACCTCTCATAGTACTAATCCTTCTCTGTCTTAGTACTATTCCCCAACAATAGTACTAATCCTTCTTTTAGTACTAATTCCTTCTCTGCCTTAATAGAGTTCCTGACAGTTTGAACCGATTTTGCCTACTAGTCTCCCTCTTCCTTCTGCCTCTCTCCTTTCCTACTAGTCTCTTATTTCCCTTTTCCTTCATCCCATGGCCACCGTTAGCGCTGAAGAGTATCAATCCGTTTTCTCGGAATTTCAATGCTTGAAAGAGAAGTTTCATGCTTTGGAACAAGAAAATCAACGCTTGTTGGGGGATCTTCAGCAAATTTCCTTAGAAAAGCAGCAAACGCAACAACAGCATGGGGAACTTGCGTTACGCGTGCAACAACTCGAAGCAACCATCGTAGCAATGCAACAACAAGGGCACGGAGCACAAGGGATTCATAAAGAACCCAAGATTGGCCTTCCCACGAAGTTCGATGGAACGCGATCGCAGTTTAGAGGGTTTCTTAACCAGGTACGGTTAGTTATTCAAATGCATCCGTCCCGATATCCCACCGATGCATCACGAGTGGGTTTAGTAGGCACGTTGTTAAATGGCTCAGCATTAGCATGGTTCGCTCCGCTACTAGAAAAGGAATCTCCAGTACTAAATAATTTTGAAGAATTCATAAGTGAGTTTAAAGCATGTTTTGGAGATACTGACAGCATAAGGACTGCAATCAACAAAATCCGGCGATTACGCCAAGGTGACCGTCCAGCCTCCGCATATGCTGCAGATTTCCGCCTACTCGCCGCCGATATCCCCTGGGATGATCAAGCATTGATGGAGCAGTTCCGCTATGGTCTACGCAACGATGTCAAGGATTTACTCTTGACTTTCCCTGAAGAGCCAAAATCATTAACAGAAGCAATCAGTCGAGCGGTCAGATGTGACAACCGCCTCTTCGAGCGACGTTCGGAACGACAATTTCAGATGCCGAGGGCAAGATCCGAGCCTACCTATGCCTCAGTGGTAGCGAAACCTTTTCAAAGGGAGTCACATAATGCGCCTCCAGTAAGTACTCCAACTCCAATGGAAATTGACACTACACGTCGTCGTGGGCCGCTATCGGAGGAGGAAAAGCAACGACGCCGAACAAACCGATTATGCCTTTATTGCGGTGGACCAGGGCATATCGCGATAAACTGTCCCCATAGACCAAGAAGGCAGGTAAACCAAGTCATTGTTAGTTCTGACTATACTAAACCCGAGTCTATTTCAGTAGGAATCTCTGATAATCCTCATAGTCATAATAGTCCTAATAGTACTAATAGTCCGAATCTCGCAAACAAATTTGATGTCCTTAGCCAATTAGAAGAAGAGTTAAACGACTAAGTCCAGCCAAAATAGGAGCCGTTTGGTTGGACAGCCCTAGATCTGTGCAGCCCATTAGTGGTTCCATTCCCTCTAAGCAAGTTAGTGATGTGTTCGTAGTCCAAGTAGCAGTTAGTACTAAAAGTACCCCTCCAGTACATACCTTAGCCCTTCTAGATTCTGGAGCTAATTCTTGCTTCATGGATAGGAATTTTGCCCGAGCTCATCAGATATCTCTCAGAAAGCTCCCATGTCCAGCCTCAGTAGTAGTCATTGATGGTCGTCCCATTGCTTCTGGTAATATCATAGAAGAGTCGGAACCCGTTAATATTGTCCTAGATAACTTAACATGTGTAGTATCATTTAATATTATTAGTATTCCAGAACATCCCATAGTTTTAGGATTACCATGGTTTGAGTTACATGACCCAGACATAGATTGGAGGACAAGGGAAATCCGGTTGCGACAAACCCAAGGATCTACCCAGAAGGTTGCAACCATTTCGCTACGTCAGTTGCGTGAGGAAGGGCGCAAGGAGGAAATGTTTCTCTTTGCAATATCAGTACAACCCTCCAGCACCACCAAAGAGGAGTCCACCGTTCAACTTCCCGAGAAGTATCGTCAGTATGCTGATGTGTTCGATAAAGTACAAGCCAACACACTTCCTCATCATCGGCCGTACGACTGCGCCATCGACTTACAACCGGGAAAAGAGCCGCCATGGGGGCCGATCTACAATTTGTCACCAACCGAGCTAGAAGTCCTTCGAGCCTATATAGAGGAGAATTTGGAGAACGGTTTCATTCGGCATTCGAAATCTCCAGCCGGCGCACCCATTTTCTTCGTCAAGAAAAAAGATGGCTCGCTTCGACTCGTTGTAGATTACCGTGGCTTGAATAAGGTCACAGTAAGAAATAGGTATGCTCTTCCCCTTATCTCAAGTCTTTTAGAACGGATCAACGGTGCCAGGTTCTTCACGAAGATCGACTTACGAGGAGCCTATAACCTCGTACGGATCCGACCAGGAGATGAATGGAAGACCGCGTTTCGCACCAGATATGGGCACTTCGAGTATACGGTCATGCCGTTCGGACTCACTAATGCGCCGGCAGTCTTCCAGCACATGGCGAATGATATATTTCGAGATCTCTTGGATGATTTTTTGATCATCTATTTGGATGATCTACTGGTTTATTCAAAGACCCAAGAAGAACATGATTCTCATGTACTATTAGTACTAAAACGACTTCGAGAACATGGTCTGTATGCAAAGTTAGAGAAATGTAGTTTCGGGTGCAACCAAGTGGAGTTTCTCGGCTATGTCATCTCCTCAGAAGGCATATCTATGGACCCAGCCAAGGTCAAAACGGTGATAGAATGGCACACTCCGCGTTCGGTGCGGGATGTGCAATGCTTCCTAGGCTTTGCAAATTTCTACCGGAAGTTCATACAAAATTACTCAAAAATTGTGCTGCCTCTCACACAGCTCACCAGGAAGGGACAATCATTCATTTGGTCTAAAGAGACGGACATGGCTTTCGAGAGTCTTAAGAAGGCGTTTACATCAGCTCCAATTTTAGGTCATGTGGATCCGGAAAAACCATTCATTATCGAAGCTGATGCATCGGATTTCGCATTGGGGAGCATTCTGTCACAACAGGGTAACGACGAGAAGCTACATCCTGTGGCTTTCCACTCCCGTAAGTTTGACGCCGCCGAAATCAACTACGAAATTCATGATAAAGAGCTATTAGCAATAGTTGATTCTTTTATGCAATGGAGGCATTTCCTGGAGGGATCTCCTCATCAGGTCACTGTATTCAGTGACCACAAGAACCTTGCCTACTTTCAAGATGCTCGTGTACTGAATCGACGTCAAGCTCGGTGGGCCCACTTCCTCACACGCTTCGACTTCAAAATTACATATCGTCCGGGGAAGCACCAAGGGAAGGCAGATGCATTATCACGGCGTTCGTATCTAACACCACGTCCCGGTGAGCCAGCTTTCGATAACCAGAAGCAAGTAATCTTGGGTCCAGCACGACTGCAAGCAGCACAGATCTTTGACATGCCCGTGGATTCCGACATTACCAATACTATACGTGAGGACTTGAAGACTGACGCTTTCGCCCAAGCTATACTAGCACAAATTGACCCCTCTCGAGCGTCATGTTCACAATCACAATCACCAGGTACGGATTATCGGCAATTCAAATACTGTGATGGATTACTCTTCTTTAAAGAACTTTTGTATGTTCCTAATGGTTCTTGCCGCCTTCGAGTAGTACAAAACTGCCATGACACATATACAGCAGGACATTTTGGTAGTACTAAAACATTAGATTTAGTACAACGATCATTCTGGTGGCCCCGTATGCGACAATTTGTCGAAGATTTTGTTCGGACTTGCGATACATGCTGCAGAGCGAAAATGCCAAGACATCATCCATATGGTTTATTAGAACCATTACCAATTCCAAGCAAGCCATGGCAATCCATTGCTCTTGACTTCATTACAGATCTTCCAGTCTCTAAGGGATTCAGTGCGATTCTCACAGTGGTGGATCGATATACGAAGATGGCTCATTTCTTACCATGTACTAAAGAAATATCTAGTGAAGACACCGCCGAAATTGTCATGCGGGAAGTATGTCGGCATCATGGACTCCCTGATAATATCATCAGCGATCGTGGACCCCAGTTTGTGTCAAAATTCTGGAAGCACCTTTTTAAAATGCTGAAGGTCACTTGTAACCTCTCCTCCGGCTACCACCCACAAACCGACGGTCAAGCCGAACGAACAAATCAAACACTGGAGCAGTATCTGCGGTGCTTTCTCAATTATCATCAGAATGACTGGGCAGATATTCTTCAGTTCGCCGAATTTGCCTATAATAACGCTATCCACGCATCGACTAAAGTCACGCCATTCTACGCTTATACGGGATATCATCCCCGGTGGTGTGTCCTTGAAACCCCAGAAGTGTCCACAAATCCTTGCGCGGAGGATCGTTTGGAGCGGTTACGCAAGATACAAGCGGATTTATCTACTCAACTCCAGCAAGCTCAACAATCACACAAGGACTACGCAGATCGTCATCGACTTCCATCCAGTTTTAACATTGGAGATCGGGTGTGGCTGCTACGACGACACATCAAGACTACTCGCCCATGTGAGAAGTTGGATTATCGACGATTAGGTCCTTTCCGTATTATCGGGAAGATTAATGATGTCGCTTTTCGTCTCGAGCTACCTCCGCAACTTCGGATACACCCGGTGTTTCATAGTTCTCTCCTCGAACCCTATCACGAGAGCACTATCCCAGGACGTACTATACAACCTCCACCTCCTATCGAGCTCGAAGATGGACCTGAGTATGAGGTCGCTGCCATCCTCGATTCCAAGATTGTTCGCAACAAGCTCTACTATCTAGTCGATTGGCTAGGATATAGTCCCAGCGAGCGTACTTGGGAACCGATCGAGAATGTGACCAATGCTCGTGCTCTTCTAGAAGACTTCCATCGACAATATCCCGAGAAACCGGGTCCTCAATCCAAAACGACTCGTGAAACTCGTCGTTTTAAAGGGGGGATAGTGTCATAACTAGACTCGAACCCATAACCTTTTGTTACACGGGTCGAGACTTTACCATTAGGTTATGAGTTGTAATTTGAAGGATATTATTTTCATTTAGGTTTTATTAGGAAATTGATGTATATTCCAGATTTCTCTGGAACATTCTAGAAACTTCAGGAGTATTCCTGAAGACACTATAAAAGGAGGCGCAAGGCATTAGTTCGAACCAAATCGGTTCAACGCCAGTCTTAAGCCTTCTAACTACTGTTGTATATCTTCCGTCATATAATACATATATCTTTCGCATCATCATTCTCTCTCTCTCTCTCTCTCTCTCTCTCTCACTCACTCATTCCTTCTCTCAAAGTTCGACACCTCTCATAGTACTAATCCTTCTCTGTCTTAGTACTATTCCCCAACAATAGTACTAATCCTTCTTTTAGTACTAATTCCTTCTCTGCCTTAATAGAGTTCCTGACAGATATAACGTGCACACGAACTACCGTAGCAGCAACGACACCCCGGGCGGACCGGAGGACGAAGGATCGGACACCTTACCAACACCGGAACTGGAATTGCTAAGGCTGGAACCTCCAGAAGCAGAAGCAGACGAAGAGCGACCTCCGACACCGGAAGTCGAGGAGGAGAGGCCTCCATCACCAAAAGAAAAGGAAAGACCACCGACGCTGGAGACAAATCAGGAACGACCACCGACGCCGGAAAAAAACCAGGAACGACCACCAACACCACCAGCCCGCGCACCGATACCGGACGACGACATGCCGTTCCAGTACTCCAAGTATAGAGATGATCCGGACGCGGAAGCTCATGTTCACGCCTTTGAATAGACATGGGAAGCAAACCATGTGTCCCAGCGATTGACCCCGGAGGAAGAGGAACGCTCTAAGATAGCGGAATTTGGTGTCACATTGGAGGGACCAGCAGCAAGATGGCGGCGGACGCAGAACAGGCGGGAAAGGAGAGCGCCAGCCGGAAGCGGCCAACGGATGCGCAGGAGGAACCACCGGTACGGCCCGTAAAGATTACACTCCGCCGACCGGTGAATAGAGAAGCGGACCCCTTGGTGGCGAAACTCAATGCCGGGACTCAGGAAGAGAAAATAGAGGAGGAGCCTACGGAGCACCTCCAACGACGGTCGTCAGCAAGGACCGTTGAGGCAGCCGGGAAACGTTCGGACCCTCAGACGGAGGGAACACCGGCTCCCCATACTGAGACTCCCACGCCAAGGGAGGAACCGGAACCGGTGCGCATGGCACCGGAATCAGAAGCCCTTGCACCACCGGCAGCACTGACAAGTCCCGTTCCGCCAGAGCCGGAAAGGTCAATGCAGCCTCCCTCGGCCAACCAAGAAGAAGCGCAAGGGGAACCAGGACAGCAGGGTGGTCCACGGGCAGAAACAGAATTGCAACTCGGCGCAATCAGGCGGGACCACCCACCCACAAGCGAGCCCATCCATCAAACCTCCGTGCAAGCGCAACAACAATGCACCGGTAGCCTGTGGCTCTGGTGGATAGGCGAACAGATTGCCGAAGAAGTGGGGTATATTGAGGCGGAAGAAAGAGCGCAAAGCGAACGGGTGTTCGTCACAACCGAACAACTAGAGACGGCCCAGTCCAGAATCTGGTGCCTTGAAAAAGACTTGGATCAGGTCACGACAGAAATGGCCAAAATGGCCTTAACGGCAACACAGATCCAAGCACCGGTGACTTCGGTAAGTGTACAGAATAAAGAAACAGACCAACCTGTACATACTAATAAGACCCCGGCAACGGAAACCGTTCCAGAGAGAGATGTAGCGCAAGCCCAGGAGCTTGCGGAATTGAGAGATGAACTTGCCGCACAAGAAGCGCTAAGGAGCCATGAATGGGAATTGAAGACAGCGGCTGAAGCAGAATTAAAGAAGATTGCTGAGAACCTCCGCCGGGCAGAGGAGAGCCTCCGGAAAGGCCATCAAGCTTACGACCGGTTAAGGGAGGAAAAAGACAAAGTGTTGTAGGAAAAGGACAAGCTGCGGAAGACGGCGGAAACGGAAATTGAACGGCTAAAGGAGGAGCTCCGCCAGTAGAAGAACCGCAAGGACCGGGCCCGTCGACAGATCAATGTATGGCTCAAGCAAAAGACAGATGATTTTGAGCACCTGCACCGAGACTACAAATAGCTGGAAACGGAGCATAAGGAACGGATGGCCGAGCTCCGGCAGGAAGTTGATCGGGCCGCGATGGCGCTCGCCGACGAACGAGCGGAAAATACAAGACGGTTGGACGAGGCGGAGAAGGTTCGGATGGAGCTCCAGAGGCAGTAGCAGGAAGAAAGGGAGAGAGCATCAACGATATTGCAAAAATTACAAAGCACATATCAAGGGCAATTGACGCATTACACGGAGTAGGCGGAAGACTGTTGGGATTACGGTCCCTCCGGATGGGATGTCCGGAGATGAATGACGGCAAGCCCGGTTGCGGTTACGGAACCGGATGATGAAGAGTACCCGGCATGAAGCCGGATGAAGAGTACCCGGATGCGGATCCGGATGATGAAGAGTACCCGGCATGAAGCCGGATGAAGAGTACCCGGATACGGATCCGGATGATGAAGACCCCGGCTACGGAGCCGGATGACGAATGTACCCGGAGAGAGATCCGGATGCAGGGACATATTTGTGAATATGTTTGCTAAGAGCCCTTGAGGCTATATTTGTAAATAGCCCGAAAGTCATATATGTATAAATATGACTTAGGGCAAACAGTTTTAAGTTGTTGCTCAATTTTTCATGAGAAGTGAGAGCAGCCGAGAGAGAGAGAGAGAGAGACGAAGAGGTCGTTGCCTCTGTGTATTACCGCCGCCTGTGGCGAAGACATGAGCTCAAGGTTGTTGCCTTGAAGCTTCACCATTGTACATCTCTGTTCATAGTGATAGTTGGAGTTTGAGAACTCCCGTGGTTTTTCCCAGTTAGGGTTTTCCACGTAAAACATCCAGTGTACCTTTCTCTCTATTGTTTTGTGCATTTCCTATTTCCTGTTTTTTTTCTGTGAGTTGATCCCATTCCTCGGTTGTGGCCGAGCACTGTCGTCTAACAAATTGGTATCAGAGCGACGGTAACACAGAAAATGGAAGGCGGCGGTAGTGGGCCTCCGGGCATGATGGTGCTGAACGCGCAGAACTATGCCGACTGGAAGATAAAGATGGAGGATCTGCTCATTGTTCGGGACCTGTATGAACCGATCGACAGGTCGGAAATACCCAAGGGGGTACTTGAGACGGAGTGGAGGCTTCTGAACCGGAAAGCCGTTGCAACCATTCGGCAATACGTCGACGTGAGCGTTCTACAACACGTGGCGAACGACACCAACGCATATGAGATGTGGAGGAAGCTGTCGGGCCTCTACGAGAGGAAGAATGCGTTGAACCGGACCTCCCTGATGAGAAAGATAGTGAACCTCAAGTACCGGGACGGCGAGAGTATGGTGGAACACGTAAGCACGTTCATGGGATTCGTGAACCAGCTTGCGGCGATCAAGTTCCCGTTGGAGGATGCAATGCAAGCCATCATCCTGATGTGTACTTTGCCGGACAGCTGGGAGAACTTGGTGGTGACTCTCAGCACCTCCTGCACCGAAGATAACTTGTCTCTACAAACGGTAAAGACAAGCATTTTGAACGAAGAAGCGCGTCGGAGAGATAAAGAACCGGCCTCCGACTTGAAGGCGCTGCTTACCGAATCGGAATGGGGAAGACATCGGAACCGGAGTCCGCAAAGACGGGAGAAGTCGGGGACCCGGTCGCAGTCAAGAGGAAGGCCCACATGCTTCCACTGTGGGAAGACGGGGCACTTCCGGAAGAATTGTCGGCATTACCGAAAAGACAACGGAGCCGACGACACCGATTCGAAGAAGTCACCGGAGAGAAACGGTGCATACCGGGGAGCCACGAACCGGAGAGGTCCGGATCGGCGAGGGCAGGACCGGAAAGGAACGACGGCACTCGCGGCAAGTGAAGAAGAAATCATGCTCATTACCGAAGAGAGGGAGCTGAACCTTGCCGGCGTAGAGATGACCTGGGTGGTCGATTCCGGAGCGTCGTTCCACCTGACCCCGGAGAAGAAATACTTCTCATCCTACACAGCCGGTGAGCACGGCTGTGTCCGGATGGGAAATGAAGGTACATGCCGGATTGCCGGCATAGGAGACGTGTGGTTAACAACCCCAACCGGATGCAAGATGCTGTTGAAGGATGTGCGACACGTTCCGGAGGTCCGATTGAACCTGATCTCGGCCGGGAGGCTAGATGATGAAGGCTACACGGGTAGCATCCGGAACGGCGTAATGAAGTTCAGCAAGGGGAGCCTGATAGTGGCTCGGGCCCGGAAAGTCAACACACTGTACCTGATGAATGCCCGGTTATGTCCGGAAGAGCTGAATGTGGCAGCCGACACTGCCGGTGAGCTGTGGCACAAAAGACTGTGCCACATGAGTGAGAAGGGGATGAAGAGGCTTGCAGAAGACAACCTTATTCCAGTGAAGCATGTGCACCTGGAGAAGTGCACCGACTGGCTGGCCGGTAAGCAAAACCGGACCTCCTTCCACTCAAGGCCACCGACGAGACGTAGCGCACCATTGGAGTTGGTGCACACTGATGTGTGTCAGGTAGAAACGAAGTCACATGGCGGAGCCCAGTACTTCGTGACATTCATTGATGACCACAGCCGGAAGCTGTGGACGGCACCGTTGAAGACAAAGGACCAAGTGTTGTGCGTCTTCAAAGAACTCCACGCGAGAGTGGAAAGGGAATCCGGCAAGAAGCTGAAAGCGATACGAGCGGATAACGGAGGGGAATACCGGGGGCAGTTCCAGGAGTACTGTCGCTCGAAGGGAATCCGACTCGAGTTTACTGTGCCGAAGACGCCGGAACTGAACGGGCTGGCCGAGAGGATGAACCGGACCATAATGGAGAGAGTCCGGAGTATGCTGGCGCATGCGAAATTACCCAAGGGATTTTGGGCTGAGGCAATGTCGACGGCGACGTATGTGATAAATAGATCACCCTCAGTGCCTTTGGACGGAGACACGCCGCAGAAAGTGTGGACCGGTAAGGAAGTGTCCTACCGGCATCTGAAGGCGTTCGGGTGTCTCGCATACGTGCATGTGGCAAAGGACCGGAGAGGAAAGTTAGATCCAAAGACCCGGCCATGCATATTCCTCGGTTACGGCGACGACGAGTTCGGCTACCGAGTATGGGACCCGGTCGACAAGAAGATATTCAGGAGTCGAGATATCATCTTCATGGAGAACAAGACACTCGCCGACTGGGAGTCGGAGAAGAAGATGAAGAGCTCCAAGTCGACCGGTGAGGATCAACTCTACGAGGAGCAGTCCCAACCGGCAAGGGACCGGTTAGCACTCGAGGACCCGGCCGAAGACGGTGAAGAAACAGAACCGGCCGAAGAAGATGAAAATGATACCGGAACCGGCCCCGATCCCGAAATGGATTCGGATGAAGAAGAATCGGAAGAACCGGTTACCGAAGCTCCGGAACGGAGATATCCTCTAAGAGAGAGAAGGGCCCCCCGGAGATTTCCGGAACCAGAGCACGTGCTGCTAACCGACGAGGGGGAGCCGGAGAGCTTTGAAGAAGCAAAGCATGACACCCAGAGCCGCAGGTGGTTAAGTGCCATGCAGGACGAGATGGATTCCCTGCATGAGAACCACACATATGAACTTGTGGAGTTGCCGAAAGGAAAACGGGCACTCCGTAACAAGTGGGTGTTCAAGCTGAAACCGGGAGATGCCGGAAACCCCCCGAGATACAAAGCCAGGATCGTGGTGAAGGGGTTCCAGCAGAAGAAGGGCGTCGACTTCGACGAGATATTTGCCCCGGTAGTGAAGATGACCTCCATCCGGACGGTGCTGAGCATTGCGGCAAGCATGGACCTCGAGGTAGAACAGATGGACGTGAAGACGGCATTCCTTCACGGTGACCTCGAAGAAGAGATCTACATGCAGCAGCCGGAAGGATTCGAGAAGAAAGGGAAGGAGCACCTGGTATGCCGGTTGAAGAAGAGCCTTTACGGACTGAAGCAGGCTCCCCGGCAATGGTACCGGAAGTTCGACTCCTTCATGACCGACGAAGGGTACCACAAAACGCAGTCTGATCACTGCGTGTTTGTGAAGAAGTTCGAAGGAGGAGACTCTCTAATACTCCTCCTGTACGTGGACGACATGTTGATCGTCGGACGGGATCAGGTCAAGATACGGATGCTGAAGAAAGCGCTTCACCGAACCTTCTCAATGAAGGACCTGGGTCCGGCGAGGCAAATACTAGGGATGCATATCATCCGGGACCGGAAGAAGAAGCAGTTGTGGTTGTCACAGGAGAAGTACGTGACAAAGGTGCTTCACCGGTTCAACATGTCGGAAGCAAGACCGGTCGGATCGACCCTCCCGGCAAACTGCAAGCTGTCCAACAAGCAAAGTCCCAAGACAAAGGCTGAAAAGGAGGATATGATGAAAGTGCCATATGCCTCAGCCGTCGGGAGCTTGATATACGCCATGGTGTGTACGAGACCGGACATAGGATATGCAGTCGGAGTGGTGAGCCGGTACATGAGCAACCCTGGCAAAGAGCACTGGAACGCGGTCAAGTGGATACTCCGATACCTGAAGGGCACTGCAAACGTGTGCCTCCGATTCGGCTCCGGTAAGCCCGAACTCGACGGCTTCACCGATTCGGATATGTCGGCTGATGCAGATACCAGCCGGTCCACATCAGGGTATGTGATGACCTATGCAGGGGGAGCCGTTTCGTGGCAGTCGAGGCTGCAGAAGACGGTTGCGTTGTCAACCACGGAGGCGGAGTACATGGCGGCTGTTGAAGCCGGCAAGGAAATAATATGGATGAAGGACTTCATTAGAGAGCTCGGTATCCGGCAGGAGGAGTACCGACTCTACTGCGACAGTCAGAGTGCCATCCACCTTGCGAAGAACGCGGCCTATCACTCCCGGACGAAGCACATCCAGCGAAGATACCACTGGATCCGGGAAAGGATAGAAGACAAGGAGTTCGTGCTGACGAAGGTCCACACGGACGAGAACGGGTCGGATATGCTGACCAAGGTGCTCACACCCGACAAGCTGGAAGCATGCCGGAAGAGGATCGGATTGGAGAGACATCCCATGCCGAAGTGAAGGGGGAGTTTGTTGGGATTACGGTCCCTCCGGATGGAATGTCCGGAGATGAATGACGGCAAGCCCGGTTGCGGTTACGGAACCGGATGATGAAGAGTACCCGGCATGAAGCCGGATGAAGAGTACCCGGATGCGGATCCGGATGATGAAGAGTACCCGGCATGAAGCCGGATGAAGAGTACCCGGATACGGATCCGGATGATGAAGACCCCGGCTACGGAGCCGGATGACGAATGTACCCGGAGAGAGATCCGGATGCAGGGACATATTTGTGAATATGTTTGCTAAGAGCCCTTGAGGCTATATTTGTAAATAGCCCGAAAGTCATATATGTATAAATATGACTTAGGGCAAACAGTTTTAAGTTGTTGCTCAATTTTTCATGAGAAGTGAGAGCAGCCGAGAGAGAGAGAGAGAGAGACGAAGAGGTCGTTGCCTCTGTGTATTACCGCCGCCTGTGGCGAAGACATGAGCTCAAGGTTGTTGCCTTGAAGCTTCACCATTGTACATCTCTGTTCATAGTGATAGTTGGAGTTTGAGAACTCCCGTGGTTTTTCCCAGTTAGGGTTTTCCACGTAAAACATCCAGTGTACCTTTCTCTCTATTGTTTTGTGCATTTCCTATTTCCTGTTTTTTTTCTGTGAGTTGATCCCATTCCTCGGTTGTGGCCGAGCACTGTCGTCTAACAAAGACAACGTCAAAATCATCAAGCAATTGAAGGAGGAACGGCACCGGGACTACAAACGGTTGGAAATGGAGCATAAGGAACGGATGGCCGAGCTCCAGCAGGAAGTTGATCGGGCCGCGACGGCGCTCGCTGACGAACGAGCGGAAAGTACAAGACGGTTGGATGAGGCGGAGAAGGTCCGGATGGAGCTCCAGAGGCAACAACAGGAAGAAAGGGAGAGAGCGTCAACAGTATTGCAAAAATTACAAAGCACATATCAAGGGCAATTGACGCATTACAAGGAGTAGGCGGAAGACAACGTCAAAATCATCAAGCAATTGAAGGAGGAATGGCAAGCTGCGGAGATCAAATCGCAGATGGGAACGGGCCGGATTCATTGCATCCTCCGGGCATGGCTGAATCAGACAAAACGCTTGATTGACGAAAGCTCCGTAAGATGGTGGACAAAGTGGGCACAAAATACGGCGGAACTCCAATTGCTACGGGCAGACGTGGGAAACCGGCGGAAAGAAGGAGATGATTGTTACACGTTGACTTCCGAGGACTTCACCGCCATACGGGACGAGCTGGCTGAAGACTTCCAAGTCCTGGCGGATGAACAGTTGGTGCAGGTCCGACAATTCGTAGCTCAGCTAGACGATGATAGGCTGGACGCTCAAATCCAGTTTGAGAGCTACGAGCGGTCCCGGGTTCGGGAAGAAAAAGCACGGGAAGCGGCAACGGTTAACCTCAGTGATGAGGAACCGTCGCCGGACGAGGGCCAGGCCGGAACCAGTCAACCGGAGACCACTACGACGGAGGGAGCAACGACAGAAACGCCGGTGTCAGAGCAACAAATGGAGGAGCAACCGCAGCAGCCACCAACGGACCAGTCGCAAGAGCCATCAACGGAGCAGCAACAGCAGTAGCAGCAACCGCCACAACAACAACAACAACCAATTCCAGATGAACCATTGGAGACTCTCGAACAAAGCATTCTGGATATTTTGGATGAAGAATAGCAAGGGTCGGATGATGGATTCGACGTACAAGGTACTGTCCCACGGGCGTGCCATGTGTTACCGGCCGACAAAGGAGTCCAGAGTGTGAAACGAAGAAGTTATTTAATTATTAAGGAATGGTTGTAAGTAAGCTATTAGTGTGGACGGACGGACCGGAATCGGTATGCCGTTCCGGATCCGGACCGATCCCGAACAAGTGCGGATGGCACCGTTTTGTACTACAAACCGGAAACCTATTTAAAGGCCCGGATACAATGTAATGAGGAGCGGATAATTAATGAAGCTTAGTGTTTTATCTCTCTGTGTTAATTGCCGTTCTGCATTCATTGTTATATCTTACGCGTGTGATTATTAAGGACGATCTTGCTAAGTAACCTAATTAAGTCGGATTAATCGTTGAGCCTAATCCTCTTGTCGTAACACGCCTTTGGTGAAGTGTCTTCCGTAGACACCCTGTGTTAGGCCATTGTCCGGCCCTAAGAGTTAACATTTGCATTTTAAGAACTTGGACTAAGCTTAATGGAGTAGTTGATACTTTAATAATTAAATACTTGGTGTTGGTTTAAATGTCATGCATAAATTTGTTTGCTTCGTTTATTTTGCATAATACTTTCTAAGATCACAAAGATGATTAGTTATAAGTTTAAAGTTATCAAGCGTAGCTTAGTCAAGTGATTAATACTCATATGAATAGGCATATGTATGGCTCAACACCCTTACCTACCCCCTTTTGTTGGCATTAGGGTAGACCTTAGTTTAGTTGCATTTAACAATTCCCATGTAGAAGAGAGGCTCAACTAGTCAATAGGTGTAGTTAGAAGTATATCCTAATTTATCACACATCTTTTAGTGTCCTTGTCAGAGATAAGATGAACCCTTGAAGCTAATGTTAGGGTTTTCCATAAACTCTTGTGGCAAGCAACAATATTAAGTTGTAGATCAGAAGTATGGTGAAAAGGAAAAAAGGTCGAACATACCTCAAAATTACGTGTAGGATTTTAGCTTGATAGGGTCGGAATCGCCTAGTGTGTACAACTTTTCCTATCCCCTAATCATTGTCATCTAAGTGTTTAATTTGTAAAATTTCTTAATTTTCTAACCCTATATTTGAAACAAAATCTTCACTTAATGTTCATCCTTACAATTTTCTTTTCTTTTCTTTCTTTATTGAACGTTAATTCATATGTGTGAAGGCACCAATCCAAGTAACTAGTATATTCTCCTAAGGAAAGTATCAAAGGTACAAGTTATAAGGTTAATTTCTTAAAGCACATACTTACTCGATCAATTCTCTCGATGAGTTGGCCTTAGCATTTTGCCTAACCATATGGCATGAGGTTCAACCTTAGCAATCAACCTAACCACTTGGCCTTAGCACTCAGTCTAATTAGCATTAAGGGAGAGTTTCCCAGGAATGTTCACGTTGAGAGACAAAATATGGTCAAATATGTTAAATTTGTTTCGTACCCTACAAACCAATATTGATGCTACACAACCCTTAGATAAGCCAAATATAGAATATGGGGTTGATTCCCATTCAACACAAGAACATGAATTGATATCAACCATGGGTGAACATGCGAAACAATGATATGACAAACAATTCTATAACACTAACACTTACTGTCAGGAATAGTACCGAGATAGAGAAGAAATTAGTACTAAGGGAGGAATATTAGTACTAAGAGGAATAGAGGGTGTAGAACACTCGAGAGAAGAGAGAGAGTGAGAGTGAGAGAGAGAGATCAAGAGAGAGAAAATTATGATGACAACGATATATTATATGAGAAGAATATACAAGGAAGGCTAGGAGGCTTAAGACTGGCGTTGAACCGATTTGGTTCAAAATAATGCCTTGTGCCTCCTTTTATAGTGTTCTCAGGAGTAGTCCTGAAGCTTCTAGAATGTTCCAGAGAATTTTGGAATATACATCAATTTTCTATAGTAAAACTTAAATAAAAATAATATCTTATGTATTACAATAGATATTGTAATGGTCAAGAGTTCGACCCATGTAACATAAGGTCATGGGTTCGAGTCTTGCCATATCATGACACTATCCCCCCTTTGAAATGATGAGTGTCACGAGTCGTTTTGGATTGAGGACCCGTTTATCTGGATATTGACGATGGAAGTCTTCAAGAAGAGCACGAGCATTGGTCACATTCTCTATTGGTTCCCAAGTACACTCGCTGGGACTATATCCTAGCCAATTGACTAAATAGTAGAGCTTGTTTCGAAAAATCGAGGATGGCGGCAACCTCATACTCAAGTCCATCTTCAACTTCGATCGGGGGTAGAGGTTGTGGAACACGTTCTGGGATGGTGTTGTCTTGATATGGTTCGAGGAGAGAACTATGAAACACCGGATGTATGCAAAGTTGCGGGGGTAGATCGAGACAAAAAGTGACATCATTAAGCTTTCCGATAATACGGAAAGGACCTAATCATCGATAATCCAACTTCTCGCATGGGCGAGTAGTCTTGATGTGTCGTTGTAGTAGCCATACCCGATCTCCAATGTTAAAACTGGATGGAAGCCGATGACGATCCGCGTAAACCTTGTGTGTTTGTTGAGCTTGTTGTAGATGAGTAGATAAATCTTCTTGTATCTTGCGTAACTGCTCCAAATGATCCTCTACGCAAGGATTTGTGGGTAACTATGGGGTTTCAAATACACACCATCGGGGGTGACAACCCGTATAAGCATAAAATGGCATAACTTTAGTCGATGAGTGGACAGAGTTATTATAGGAAAATTCGGCGAAGTGGAGAATATCCGCCCAGTCATCCTAATGATAACTTAGAAAGCACCGAAGATACTACTCCAGCGTTTGATTTGTTCGTTCTACTTGGCCGTCGGTTTGCGGGTGGTAGCCGGAGGAGAGGTTACAAGTGACCTTGAGCATTTTAAAAAGGTACTTCCAGAATTTCGAGACGAATTGGGGTCCACAATTTTCGATGGTTTCTTCATTGGAGATTTCCTTAGTACATGGCAGGAAATGAGCCATCTTCATATATCGATCTACTATTGTTAAAATCGCATTGAATCCCTTAGAGACTGGAAGATCTGTGATGAAATCTAGAGCAATGGATTGCCATGGCTTGCTTGGAATTGGTAATGGTTCTAATAAACCATATAGATGATGCCTTGGCATTTTTGCTCTGCAACATGTATCACAAATCCAAACAAAATCTTCGACAAATTGTCGCATACAGGGCCACCAGAATGATCGTTGTACTAAATCTAATGTCTTAGTACTACCAAAATGCCCAGCTGTATATGTGTCATGACAGTTTTGGACTACTCGAAGGCGACAAGAACCATTAGGAACATACAAGAGTTTCTTAAAGAATAGTAATCCATCATGACATTCGAATTGTCGATAGTCCATACCTGGTTGTTGCGACTGTGAACAAGATGCTCGAGAGGGATCAATTTGTGCTAGAATGGCTTGGGCGAAAGCATCTGTCTTCAAGTCCTCACGTATGGTATCGATAACATGGGAATCCAAGGGCATGTCAAAGACCTGTGTTGCTTGCAGTCGTGTCGTGCCGGCCCCAAGATTACTTGCTTTTGGTTATCGAAAGCTGGCTCACCGCGACACGATGCTAGATACGAACTCCGTGATAATGCATCTGCCTTCCCTTGGTGCTTCCCCGGACGATATGTAATTTTGAAGTCGAAATGTGTGAGGAATTGGGCCCACCGAGCTTGACGTCGATTTAACACAAGAGCACTTTGAAAGTGGGCAAGGTTTTTGTGATCACTGAATACGGTGACTTGATGAGAGGATCCCTCTAGAAAATGCGTCCATTGCGTAAAAGAGTCCACTATTGCTAATAACTCCTTATCATGAATTTCATAGTTGATTTCGGCGGCATCAAACTTGTGTGAGTGAAAGCCACAGGATGTAGCTTTTCATCATTACCTTGTTGTGACAGAATGCTACCCAATGCGAAATCCGACGCGTCCGCTTCCATGATGAATGGTTTTTCCGGATCAACGTGAGCTAGAATAGGAGCTGATGTAAATGCCTTCTTAAGATTCTCAAAAGCCATGGCCGCTTCTTAAGACCAAACGAACAATTGTCCCTTCTTAGTAAGTTGTGTGAGAGGCAGAATAAGCTTTGAGTAATCCTGTATAAACTTGTGGTAGAAATTGGCAAAGCCTAAAAAGCATTGCACATCTCGCAACGAACGCGGTGTTTGCCACTCTACCACCTTTTTGACCTTAGTTGAATCCATGGAGATGCCTTCCGAGGAGATGACATAGCCTAGAAATTCCACCTAGTTGCACCTGAAACTACATTTTTCCAACTTTGCATAAAGAACATGTTCTCGAAGTTGTTTTAGTACTAACAATACATGAGAATCATGCTCTTCTTGGGTCTTCGAATAAACTAGTAGATCATCCAAATAGATGATCAAACTAACATCCAAGAGTTCTCGGAATATATCATTTGCCATGTGTTGGAAGACTGCAGGCGCATTAGTGAGGCCGAACGACATGACCGTATACTTGAAGTGCCCATATCTTGTGCGAAACGCAGTTTTCCATTCATCTCCTGGTTGGATCCGTACAAGGTTATATGCTCCCTGTAAGTCGATCTTTGTGAAGAACCTTGCACCATTGATCCGTTCTAACAGACTTGAGATAAAGGGAAGTGCATACCTATTTCTGATGGTGACCTTATTCAAGCCACCGTAATCTACAACGAGACAAAGTGATCCATCCTTTTTCTTGACGAAGAAAATGGGTGCGCCGGCTAGAGATTTCAAATGCCGAATGAAACTATTTTCCAAATTCTCCTCTATATAGGCTCGAAGGACTTCTAGCTTGGTTGGTGGCAAATTGTAGATCGGTCCCCATGGTGGCCCTTTTCCCGGTTGTAAATCGATGGGGCAATCATACGATCGATGGTGAGGAAGCGTATTGGCTTGTACTTTATCGAATACATTGGCATAATGATGATACTTCTTTGGAAGTTGAACGGTGGACTCCTCTTTAGTGGTGTCGAAGGGTTTTATTGATATTGCGAAGAGAAACATTTCTTCCTTGCGTCCTTCTTCCCGCAATTGATGTAGTGAAATAGTTGCAATCTTATGAGTAGATCCTCGGGCTTGTCGATACCAGATTTCTCTTGTTCTCCAATCTATGTCTGGTTTATGTAATTCAAACCAAGGTAATCCTAAAACAATGGGATGTTCTGGGATACTAATTATATTAAATGATACTACACACGCTAGATTATCTAGGACAATATTAACGGGCTCTAACTCTTCTATGATATTTCCGGAAGCAATGGGACAACCATCAATGACTACTACAGAGGCTGGACACGGGAGTTTTCTAAGAGATATCTGATGGGCTTGGGCAAAATTCCTATCCATGAAGCAAGAATTAGCTTCGGAATCTAGAAGTGCTAAGACATGTACTGGAGGGGTACTTCTAGTACTAACTGTTACTTGGGCTACAAACACATTGCTAACTTGCTTAGAGGGAATGGAACCACTAGGGTTGTCCACCAAACGACTGTCATGACGACACTCACATTTTGTTTCGAAAGAAATTGAACCCACAACCTTGTTATACGAATGTCAAATCCTTAACCATTGTAATAAGAAGTTTATGCATATTGTTTTTAGAATATATAATCTAATATCATAAGGATATTCTGAATTGCTTTATATTCTAGAATGTCCTAGAATATTCTAGAGTGTTCTATATGCTAGAACCTTCTAGAATACTCTATAAACCTTCTAGAATACTAGATTACCCCAGAATATTCTAGAGTGTTCTAGATTACTCTATAGAGAATTATAAATAAGGAGCTATCAACCATCCAAAAACGAAATTGGTTCAAACTGTCAAGACAAAGAGAGAAAGAGAGAAGAAAGAGAGAGAAAAAGGGAAAGAGATATATTGATGAGGCAGAAAGAGAGAATTTAAAAGAAAGTATTGTATTGCGATATAAGATGGAGTACACAGAGTAGGCAATAGGGAGCTATAAGAAAGTATTGTATTGCATATAATCTAGTTCGGATTCGTCCGAGGGATGAATGGAAGACTGCTTTTCGCACTTGCTATGGACATTTCGAGTATACTGTGATGCCATTCGGTCTCACGAATGCACCTGCAATTTTCCAGCATATGGCGAATGATATTTTTCGAGATTTTCTCGATATCTTCACTATAGTTTACCTAGATGACATTTTGATCTATTCAAAGACCCAAGAGGAACATGATGAACATGTTCGTCAGGTACTATGTCGGCTCCGAGAATATGGTCTCTATGCAAAATTAGAAAAGTGTAGTTTCGGCCAGAATCAAGTGGAATTTTTGGGGTACGTTGTATACTCAGATGGTATTTCTATGGACCCCATGAAGGTTCAAGCAATTCTAGAGTGGCAGACTCCCCTTTTAGTGCGCGATGTGCAATGTTTTCTCGGGTCTGCAAACTTTTATCGGAAATTTATTAAAAATTATTCTAAGGTCGTGCTTCTGCTCACTCAACTCACACACAAAAATCAACCATTCATTTGGAGTTCGGATGCAGCCGAGGCATTTGAAAGTTTAAAACAGGCGTTTACAACGACACTGATCTTAGCACATGTCGACCCGACAAAACGCTTCATCCTTGAAGCTGATGCATCCGATTTTGCACTAGGAAGTGTCTTGTCACAGACTGGAGATAACGGAGAGCTACATCCTGTCACCTTTCATTCCCGAAAGTTTGAAACTGCAGAGATCCATGACAAAGAACGTCTTGCAATCGTGGACTCTTTTCTACAATGGTGACATTTTCTAGAAGGCTCTTCTCAGTAGATCATTGTCTACAATGATCATAAGAACTTGACATATTTCCAAAATGCTCAAGTCCCGAGTCGGCGACAAGCCCGATGGGCGCAATTTTTGACTCACTTTGACTTTGTAATCATATATCGCCCTGGGATGTACAAGCAAGGAAAAGTTGATGCGTTTTCTCGACGCTCTTATATGGAACTTCGTCTAGGGGAACCTGCATTTGAGCATCAAAAACAAATCCTTTTGGGTCCTAATCGCCTACGATTAATGGTAGTTAATGCCATAACAACACTTGAAGATTCCACTCTTCTTGATTCCGTTCGAGATCATATGGCCACTAATGAATTTACCAAGGAGGTTTTGGATCATATTGTCCCAAATCGTGCTTCTAGTTCGCTGTCGAAAAACCCTCAGCAGGACTATCATTTGTTCTATTGGCATGGTGGTTTTCTATTTTGACAAAACCTATTGTATGTTCCTGATTGTCCCCCATGACTACAAGTTCGACAACATTGCCATGACTCACCAATGGCTAGACATTTTGGAGTTCACAAAACTCTAGAATTAGTTTCTCGACAATATTGGTGGCCTCGCCTTCGTCATTTTGTTGAGGAGTATGTTCGTAGTTGTGATACCTGTTGTCGATCAAAGAGTCCTCGACACCGATCCTATGGCTTACTACAACCACTTCCCATTCTGGAAAATCCTTGGAAGTCTATATCCTTGGATTTCATTACCGATCTCCCAGTTTCAAAAGGTTATGATGCAATTCTCACAGTGGTTGATTGACTTACCAAAATGGCACATTTCGTGCCATGTACGAAGTCTATTACTAGTCAAGAGGTGGTCGATCTAGTTATGCGGGAGGTATTTAAGCACCATGGTCTTCCAGATGATATTATTAGTGATCGGGGTCCACAATTTATTTCAAAGTTTTGGAAGCATATACTCAAACTTCTCCGAATTTCGGCTAAGCTTTCTTTGGGCTATCATCTTGAGACTAACGGCCAAACTGAGCGTACCAACCAGACATTGGAGCAATATCTTCATTGTTTCATCAACTACCAACAAGATGATTGGATTGATTTTCTGCACTTGGCTGAATTCGCTTACAACAACTCGGTCCATTCTTCTACGAGATATTCCCCATTTTTTGCAAATACGGGCCGCCATCCTTAGTGGACAATGAATGCACATCCACAAGTGCCTACCAACCTTGCTGCTACGGATCGTCTTAGTTGACTCCAAGAAATTCACGCTTCCATTCTTCACAATTTACATGATGCACAAGTTACACACAAGAGGCTTGTGGATCGTCATCACCTAGATTCCTCCAAAAAATTCTGTGTTGGGGATCGTGTATGGCTTCTCCAACACAACATCAAGACTACTCGGCCTTGTGGTAAATTGGATTACCAACGTTTTGGCCTGTACATGATCACTGGTAAGATAAGTGATGTTGCATATTGTCTTGGCCTCCCTCCGGTGTTCCACGTATCCCTTTTAGAACCTTACACCAACAGTTCAATTCCGGGCTGTATTACAACTCCTCCGCAACTAGTTGAGTGCTTGGAAGGACCCGAATTTGAGGTTGCTGCCATTCTCGATTCTAAAATCGTGCGCAACAAGTTGTATTACTTGGTTGATTGGCTACGCTATACCCCCAACGATCGAACTTGGGAACCTGCTGCAAATCTTTCCAATGCCGCGGACATGGTCACCACATTTCATCGCGAATATCCTCATAAACCAGGTCCTACTACGAATCTTACGACCCGTGAGACGTGTTATCGAAGAAGGGGGATAGTGTCATGACGACACTCACATTTTGTCTCAAAAGGAATTGAACCCACAACCTTGTTATACGCAGGTCAAATCCTTAACCATTGTAATAACAAGTTTATGCGTATTGTTTTTAGAATATATAATCTAATATCATGAGGATATTCTGAATTGCTTTATATTCTAGAATGTCCTAGAATATTCTAGAGTGTTCTATATGCTAGAACCTTCTAGATTACTCTATAAACCTTCTAGATTACTAGATTACCCCAGAATATTCTAGAGTGTTCTAGATTACTCTATAGAGAATTATAAATAAGGAGTTATCAACCATCCAAAAACCAAATTGGTTCAATGCCATCCTATAGCTCCCTTTTGCCTACTCTGTGTACTCCATCTTATATCGCAATACAATACTTTCTGCCTCATCAATATATCTCTTTCCCTTTTTCTCTCTCTTTCTTCTCTCTTTCTCTCTTTCTCTCTTTGTCTTGACAGTGGCTCCTATTTTGGCTGGACTTAGTTGTTTAACTCTTCTTCTAACTGACTAAGGAAATCAAATTTGTTCACAAGATTTGGGCTATTAGTACTATTAGGACTATCAAATATTCCTATTGAAATAGACTCAGGTTTAGTACAATTAGAACTAGCAACTATTTGGTTTACTTGTCTTTGTTAGGAAACAAGTCCCTCCAGATGGGAAGTGAGAAGAACAGTACGGCCTCGGCCGAAACCGGATGTGGAAGACCCGGCAACGGAAGACCCGGTGAGAACCGGATGACATGTGCCCGGCAAGCGCCGGATGATGCAGGCCTAGTGAGGAGTGCTCACCGGATGAAGGGACATATTCGTAAATATGTTTCTGAGAGTCCATCTAGGCTATATTTGTAAATAGCCAGAAAGTCATATTAGTATAAATATGACTTAGGGCAAACTCTTTTAATTGTTTTTAGTTGTTGTTGTCATTTCTTGTTGGCGGAAGATTAGAGCGTGCAACTGTGTACAGAGAGAGTGAGAGAGGAAGAGGTCGTTTCCTCTGATTGTAACCGCCGCTTGTGGAGAAGATAGTAAGCTCTAGGTCGTGGCCTCAGTGCTTTCTTATTGTACATTCTGACATAGTGATAGTTTGCGGTCTGTGGGCTGCCGTGGTTTTTCCCGAGTTGGGTTTTCCACGTAAACATCCTGTGTACTCTTCTCTCTATCGTGTTGTGTTTCATTCCCTGTTTTCTGTGTTTTATTCTAGGCTTGGTTGTGGCCGAGCGTTGTTCATCGGGAGTGTCTAGTTCCTGTCAGTCTTCTTGGCCTATGGGGACAATTTACTGCAATATGCCCCGGTCCACCGCAATAAAGACATAGTTGATTTGCTCGACGTCACCACTTTTATTCTTCCGATAATGGTCCAGGACGACGTGTAGTGTCAATCTCCATCGGAGTCGGAGTATTCACTGGAGACACATTATATGACTCCCTCGGAAAAGGTTTCACTACCACTGAGGTGTAGGTGGGCTCTGATCTTGCCCTCGGCATCTAGAATTACCGTTCCGAACATCGTTTGAAAAGGCGGTTGTCACATCTCATTGTGCGACTGATTGCTTCTGTTAAGGATTTCTTCGGGGAAGGTCAAGAGTAAATCCTTGACATCGTTGTGTAAACCATAACGAAATTGCTCCATCAATGCTTGATCATCCCAAGGGATATCGACGACGAGTAGGTGGAAATTTGCAGCGTATGTGGAGGCTGGACGATCACCTTGGCATAATCGTCGGATTTTGTTGATTGTTGTCCTTATGCTGTAAGTATCTCCAAAACAGGCTTTAAACTCACTTATAAATTCTTCAAAATTGTTTAGTAATGTAGATTCCTTTTCTAACAACGGAGTGAACCATGTCAATATTGAGCCACTAAGTAGAGTGCCTACTAGTCCCACTCGTGATGCATCAGTGGGATATCGAGAAGGATGCATTTGAATCACTAAACGTACCTGATTCAGAAAACCTCTAAACTGTGATCGGGTCCCATCAAATTTTGCAGGAAGACCGATCTTGGGTTCTTTGTGAATCCCTTGAGTGCTTGATCCTTGTTGTTGTAGTTATACAATAGTCGCTTCAAGTTGTTGTACACGTAACGTCAACTCCCCGTGTTGTTGTTTTTCCAATGCTATTTGTTGAAGATCCCCCAACAAACGATGATTTTCTTGTTCTAGTGCTACAAATTTCTCTTTTAAGCACTGGAGCTCCGAGAAAACAGATTGGTATTCCTGAGCGCTAACAATTTCCATTTTACTAGGGAGGATAAGAGGATTAGTATGAAGGGGAAAAAGGGGTAAGAAGATGAGGGAAACAGGAAAGAAGACCGGAAAAAAGGGGATATGTAAGAAGATAAAAGGAAGAGGAGGAAAGGAGGAGACTGAAGGATTAAAATCGGTTCAAACTGTCAGGAATAGTACTGAGACAGAGAAGAAATTAGTACTAAGAGGAATAGAGGGTGTAGAACACGAGAGAGAGAGAGAGAGAGAGAGAGAGAGAGAGAGATTGAGGGAGAGAAAATGATGATGACAATGATATATTATATGAGAAGAATATACAAGGGAGGCTAGGAGACTTAAGACTGACGTTGAACCGATTTGGTTCGAAATAATGCCTTGTGCTTCCTTTTATAGTGTTCTCAGGAGTAGTCCTGGAGATTCTAGAATGTTCTAGAGAATTCTGGAATATACATTAATTTTCTATAGTAAAACTTAAATAAAAATAATATTCTACGTATTACAATAGATAGTGTAATGGTCAAGAGCTCGACCCATGTAACATAAGGTCATGGGTTCGAGTCTTGCCATATCATGACACTTATTGAGTTGATTGGGAAACATGAATAGAAACATCCCACGTGGATCGAAAAGAGTTCTTGCTAGAGACACCACTCAAATGGTTGCACTTGGTTTAACATAAGACAATCAACCTAGACCTTGGTTCAAGACTCCTTTTTTTTTGTTAAAGATTTTCGTCAGTAGTATTAAGAAAAAATGCCCGAAGGCTACAACTTGAACTTGTCTGCCCAGAAGCTTACAACTTTTTATGTACAATGATGTACAATAATCCTAAGACCAAATATAGGACTTTGTAGTCCAGGTGTTGGAATTTGTTGATGTACACTACCATGATGTACTGATATTCAAGAAAGGGTCCATGGAAGACGATAGTGCCATTGAGGCCCTTGAGTTGACATTGTAAAGAGGGGCAACTTTTTCCATAAGTGAAGAAGCTTCGTCCTTCTCTTATTCACAGTCTCTAGGGAACCATGCATATTGTCATACTGGTGGTGGACTACTGCCATCAAGTTCTCCCATATTTCGAGCAGTACATTTGAGAGACGAAGATCTACCACATCATAAAGTCGATTACATCGACATTTCCATAATGTCCATAATGTCCATAATGTGACCGTAATCACTGTTTTCCAAACCTAGACATATCGCACCTACTTTCAAGGTTGTTGAAAGGGACTACCTAATATCAATCTTTTAGTATGTACCATCATTGCCATGCGAACATCGTTTGCCTCATACAACATCGAGCTAGAATGTAACACTCCCCACATCGTTGATCCCCATGAAAATAGGCAACCGATATTGATTTTTAAGAATAAAGAACGGACTTTATTCCATACTTGTCGAGCCAAGGGACAAGTACAAAGGACATGCTTGGTAGTCTCTTGAGCTATTGGCAAAAGCCACATTGCCTAAGATTGGGCACTACATTCCCTTTTAATGAATGACCAACTGGTAATGCCATATGCACTAATAGCCATATGAAGAGAATAAAATTTAGTTGGCCCCTTAAATGACCAGATCCATCTCTAGTAGGTTTTCAAATGCAAAGTTGAGACACCCAAGTTAGTCCAATATTTCGGAGCTACTGGTACCGTTACATTCCGAGAGAGCAATAATGACCTTCCAAGTTTCATTGTGTATTGAAAGAAGGGAACCTTTATGGTCTGTTTCCCCAAGTAATGTGACCAAAACCAACCCCCCAGATCCCATATTAATCTTGCAACAAGGTCTTTTGCCTACAACCACAACACATCACACATGTGAAAAATGGAAGGATAAGGATCAAGCATCCATTTCTTTCCAGTTTTAGCAACCACTTTGATTGGTGCACTTCACAAATGTTGTAGATAAATGCAACCAAAGGTATAAGATTGCAAATTATTTGTTTGTTGTCCAGAACCTCAAAATAAGAAGTGCACCCATTAGATGAAACATCCTTGACAACCAACAATGTGTCATTTATGAAGCATCCAAACCACATTTGTTCCTGCCTAGGTTGGAAGGTTGCAAAAAACGAAGAATATGCCATTGATATGCTAATAGTCATTATCTTGGCACCATGAACAGATTGTAAATGTGCACGACGATCTTCTTGTGGCATTTGCTGAAATTGAGTCCAATTTCTTATAGATGTAGCTGGCCCATTATCCAATTTACCCCAAGCAAGGCAAGTTCTTAGGCCCAACACTTTTCCTGCATTATCCCGAAATAGAGAATTGGCAAGAAGAGGCTAATTAAGTAATGCATCCCATGTAGAAGGCTTGTCCTTAAGCAAAAATGACTTAATCACATCCCATGCCCTTATGATTCCTAGTAAAAATCTATTGGATGCAAGATCCCACCTTGGCGTTTGCACATGATTCAAGAACAACCACTTTAGAGAAGGTGACCAAACTCCTCCCATCTGAGGATTTAACTACATTAAATTATTTAGAATTATTCTTTTCTAGGCTTCTGATCCTGGCAACAATCCTATGAACACAAACTTAGTCAAGAGGGCTCTTGACTGTATCAAAGGATCTATCAAACCCAACCCTCCATGGATTTTAGGTTGAATCAACACATTCCAAGAAACTTTGGCTACTGTTAGTGATCCATGTTCCTCCTCCCCCCCCTTGCAAAGGACAATTGTTGGGCATCCCTTTATGTTTTATTGATAATAGTAACGGAGATAACATTGCTTCTGGGCTCAAATCTATACCAACCATACATCTCAAATACCGAACTGGTTCACCATGGTGAAACCATTAGAAAACAGGACCTAGATACCACGTAAGGTGAGTTTGTTCACTCACCCAAAGGCCTACTGACTTATTCCAATTAAGTGCGGCACCTGTAGCATCTGAGAAAACTTGCAGATCATTTTGTACCTGGCCGAGATTACCAATCTCCCCGTCAACATAGAAGGCCGTGTCATCTGCAAACTCAAAGTCCAATATAGTAGACCGTGTAATAGGTAATGCTATGCCTTTTATACCAGCTAAAGAAGATGTTTTGTAGGAGGACAAAGCTTTCCCAAACAAGATATCATTGCCTAACAAACCTAGAGATTGGAAATAGTGGCCCATATCCTTTAGCGAACAAAACTGAACTAGAAGCAAGCCTGTATAGGGCGGAAACACTTGTTATCCATGCAGCAGGGAAACCTAATCTTGATAACACTGCCTCAAGAAAATCCCAATCCACTTTATCATAAGCTTTCTCAAAGTCAAGCAATAATACTGCAAGTTGTTGTTTATTTTGCTCAGCTAATACAACCATTTCCTAGAACAAAAAGATATAATTATAAAAAATGCTTCTATCTTGTAGAAAACCAGATTGCGTGTCATGGATAATAGATGGAAACATAGATCGCAATCTAATAGCAATAGTTTGTGCCATAGTCTTATAAATGTCATTAAGCAATGTTATTGGCCGCCACTTGGAGACTTCATCACACTGAGCATTCGACTAGGAATAATATATATGGTTCCTTTTGTCCATTCCGCAAGCATATTACCACTTGAGAATATTAAATTCACCGCTCTAGTAAGGAGATGACCAAGAAAATCCCAATAATGCAAATAGAAGCCAACACCTATTCCTTCTTTTCTTGTCCAAACATCCTCACCTAAGGATTTGGCTGTAGGAAAAACCTCTTGACATGTAAATGGTTCCAATAAATGAGATGCCATTATATATGTAACCTTCTGTTGAGCAATTGCAAGGACAAATTGTTTCTTGTAATTTAAGACTATCTGTTGTAAAAGATTTAGCAGACAATAGCCGATGATAATAATCCGAGACTATACATCACATCTCATAGTCATTTCATGTATAGGATCCATCAAGTAGCTTCAAAGATGTAATAGAAAGAGGTCTATTTCTTCACTTAAATTGATTGAAGAATTCCTTATTGACCCAATCTTGCCTTGCAACCAACGAGTAGCATTACGATAGTAAAAGAACATTGAGCGTGCCTCCTGTTTTTCTTTTAAACTTCTTTTTACTTGCTACAAATCACAACGTAGCATAGATGTAGTTGGATACCTTTCCAACAGTTGTTGTAGTGCTACAAGAGCACAACGTAGGTTTGCAATTTCTGAATTGTAGTGATAAACAAACTCTGAAACTATTTTTGTGAAGAGAATCTTTGTATCAAGTATGACATGAACCATATTACCAAGTAAACAATCATTTGAGAAGTTGTAATTCGACCATAGCTTAGTGATTGACATCCGATGACTATCATAAGAATCTGATAACAATGAAGGAGGAATATGCAACTGCTTAGAATATCACCTCTTAGTAAATGTAACATTTAACTTCGAAGGGTCATTGTCAGAGATAGCTAAACCCGGGATAATTCCGAGGGATCCACCCGCATCCCAAAAAACACCACTAGCATAAAATCTATCTAGTGGAGAAAAATTTGCAGCAACCACACTACCATCTGATCTAGAAAACTGAAGGGATCCTTGTATATGTGAAAATGAATGCACCTTCCATAAATCAAGCAAACCAAATGCAAAATAGAAGGAGTCCCAACACTTAGCTTCCTATCCTGAAATTGTGGTTGTTATACCTCCCACTCTATCGGTAACATCCTCAATCATATTAAAATTACCTCCCACCAACCACCAATCCGCCAAACCCGTACCATAAACCTGCCCTCTCCGATGCAGAATTAGCGGCATAGAGATTCATGAGGCCAATCTTCTAGGATCCTATTTTTACAATAAGGAATTGTGCCCTCTTATTCGTAATAGTACCCGTTGACATGATAATAGACTGCAAATGTTGTCTAAGAGCAATGCATAATCCCGCCTGGCACCCATTGGGACCAAAGGCAAGAACCCAAAAATGAATCCACCGTCTTGGTAAAATGGGGTCATACTTCCAAATCCTATCCATGCATAGGTGATGCTCTTGCAGAAAAAGAATATCAATAATACCATATTAGAAGCGCCTAAATCTGATCGTAAAAGTCCTTTAAATCTGCGAAAAGCTTGAGCACCCAAGCTTTGCACATTCTAGGAAAGAAGATGTAAGGTGCCCATATTACACAGGTTTTAGCGATGTCCTTTTCTCAAGAAGAGCATCTTGGCAACCTTTCTGGGCACCCTCCTAAGCTCTCGCTTGCCTTCTTAAAAACAAATCCTTCCCTGCATTCTTATGCACCCTATGTTCCTTAACCTGCTTTTGAGAGGTCTGAATTGTCAAAGGATCTTGTGAAACTGTGAATTGAAATCTAGCACAAGGGAAATTATCTACACCCTGAGCCATTTCAACACCAATAATATCTGGTTGACCAAAAAGAGGTTTTCCTTTGAGCTTATCGAAAGGAATCAAATTAACAAAGACATTGAACTATTGATTTGCATCAATTCCCATAATATTTGACGCATTTCCACAATCATAGTATCTTGTTGAGTAGAAGCAATCTTTCCTTTTAATTTATTAGAAGAAGTCAAATTAATAGACGTGATCAACTGTTGATTCTCAACAATTTTCAAGGGCGGCTGGCCTACTACCAACATCGAAAAGGACTTAGGAAATTGAGTGGAATGCAAGTCCATCTTTTATGAGGAAGAACTTGAATGAGTCTTTGTTGAGAAAGGTAGGATGATGATTGTTCCAAAGTATTCACCTCATGTGAACCGTCCTCTTCTACATAAAGAGCAATATACTTATTCTGGAAGGTTGGAAATTCCTTCAGATTATTAATTGACACATGTTGAGGCTTGTTAGGAGATACATGTGAAGATGTCTTCCTATGCCCCACCTCAGTCCAACCATTAGATCTATCTTGATACATGTGAATCCACTTGTGGAAGGAAACCCATCCTCCCTTGACTGTCGTTGCTTTCTTCTCTGGTAAGATCGGTACCATGTGTTCCAGCTTGAACCCCACCTGATAGTAATTTCAACCAAGCATCTGTACATCTATAAAGTTGTCAACATCTTGTTTCAAAGTGGCTTGCAATAGTAAATGAAGATCAACACGCCTAGGACGAATGCCCAAAACATGCACAATGACAATCCTCTTCTCTAGACGCTGAATCTCTCTTACGATATGTGTTCGATCTTGTTCCAACAACAAAAGCTCTACTACGTTGTCCGAAATAGGTGGGATGTCCGGGTTAGTTGCACGAGAGCCCCGATTAGACTGTTCACGATTGCGCAACAGTTGCTCCTGATTCACAGCTGTATCGATGAAGGCCGGTGTAGCGGTTTTCCGCGAGTATGTGTTGAAACAAGCAGGACCACGGGGGTCTTGAACCAAGGAGTTAGAGGGAGTAGGACGGTGTGCCTGGTTGGTTACTGGAAGCCGGACAAGGAGTGTATAGGTTCGCAGAAGACACCGTGTCACGCAATTCATAGGTAGAGCGGGAAAATAGATACGAAGAAATAGAAATAGATATGAAAACCCGAAACGAGAAGAGATTGACCCGAACAATGGAAACGAATAGATTAAGGTAAGCAGAATACAACCGGGCTCGGCCGGTAGTCGAGCCGTTCACTCTACGAAACACAACCCCACCCACACATGCACACAAATAGATCAAGGAACCTCTGGTCAGGAGGTCACAGGCTTCCTGCGCGAACAGAGGCTTCCTTAGAGAATCATACACAAGATAGAGGGCGAGTGAGTGAGCAAGAGAGAGAGAGAGAGAGAGAGAGAGAGAGAGAGAGAGAGCTCAACCCACAAACCGACAACACTTCGTCCTCCCCTAAAATGCAGATCCCCAAAGCAGGCTCAAGCCTGCCCTTTTATAGCACAAGGGGAGACCGTTACATTGTGATCGTTGTAAGAGATCCCCCCCTCCCCCCCTCCCCCCCCTCTTTTCATTTCTTTCTGTATGTGTGGGACTTTAAAGTACCCCCTTTAATTCCTACCACCTAGTACTTACTAGTCCTAATGCTATTTACATTATGTTTGTACATAATACTTGATTTGTGTGCATCGGTTCACACACCTATTTGTGTGCACTAGGCTCCGTTTCTCTTAATGGACGGAATCCTTCACGACAAGGGGGTGATGGAAGACCCAGGAAGATTGGTCGCGACAACCGAGCTGGCTGTGACAGGCAGGTTGATGGAGGCAAATGTCTTGTTCACAGCTACTGTGACAAAAACAACATGTACACAGTTTCCTCAAGGTCACCTAAGAGGAAAACATTCTTCACATACATTTGGTGAATATGCCACCCCTTTGCTACTACGATAGCCAGAACCACACGGACCGTCGTCATCTTTGTAACAGGCGCAAAGGTCTCATCATAATTGATTCCGTGGGTCTGTGCATACCCTTTAGCGACCATCCTGGCTTTGTACCTGTTAACCGAACCGTCAACATTGTACTTGATTTTATAGATCCACATGCATCTAATCTGTTTGGAATGTTTGGATGGGTCAACTAGGTCCCACATGTTGTTTGCGGCTAACACCTGCATTTCTTCCTCCATGGCTTCTTGCCACTTGGCATCCTTTGACGCTTCTGCGAAGCTTTCCTGATCATGTATTGACGCCACCTTCATCATGTATGCATAATGATGTGCCATGTACTCATTAAATTCGTAGCGGATTACAAGGTTCTTATGACATGTCGATCGACGAATTTTCTCAATCACAGTCTTTATGGCCCTTCTGGCCAATTCGGTCCTCAGTTCTAAAGGTCCGTTGTCACTTCCCAACTGACTGTCTGATTCACTTTGATAAGAGACCTCTTCATTGTGACCGTGTTGAACCATCTTCAACTTTCTTTATCATGACATGATAACCTCTTCTTAGGTGAAACCACAATCGATTCCTCTTCACTCATCAGTTGGTCATGTTGGCTCAACTCTTCTTGCAGCCCACTCAGCAAAAACGAGATCAGACTTACTCCCCGAAGTCCGAAGTCCGCCTCAAGCGAGCCAACTACATTGTCCTCATCATTAGAATATGGCTCTAATTGCTCTAGAGTGACACCAGCCAGGGCTGAGTACCATGAGGTTTCTTCATCAAAGACATTCCGACTTACGTGTACCTCTCGAGTTTTGGGGTTATAGCACTTATACCCTTTCTGTGCATGTGAATAGCCGACTAGTATGCACTTTTCGGCTTTTGCATCGAGATTTTTCCTTTTCTCTTTTGGCACATGCACATATGCAATGTTGTTGGAGAACCTTATGTGCGCCATATTTGGCTTGCGCCCGAAGTATAGCTCATGTGGAGTCAGACATGCTCCCCCTGTTGGTGTCCGATTGAGCAAATAGACGACACTGCTAACAACTTCAGCCCAATATCGGTCGCATCGAGATTTTTCCTTTTCCCTTTTGGCACATGCACATATGCAATGTTGCCTAAGAACCTTATGTGTGCCATATTTGGCTTGCGCCCGAAGTATAGCTCATGTGGAGTCACACATGCTCCCCCTGTTGGTGTCTGATTGAGCAAATAGACGACATTGCTAACAACTTCGGCCCAATATTGGTAACGGAGACAAAATATCGGTTCCCTTCAAAGCTTATGTTATGTACAAGTTCCCAGACGTTTGAATGGATCAAGTCGAGCTTGTTGTTGCTCCGATTGTGCCCATTGGGAAATGGGAGGTGATGCTACTTTCCAAGCTGGCATGCTTCACAAGTTCTGCCCTTGTAGTCACTAAATTTCGGCAGACTGAATACAATTTGCTTTGATTGCATGTCTCGAAGTTTCAAGAAGTTGATGTGACCGAACCACTTGTGTCATAATTCTATATCCGATTCAACTTTTTGTCCCCTGGCGTACCTAGTGGAGTTGACAACATTGGTGTCCAATATGAACACCCAACCCTCTTTGCGTCCTTGTGAAATCATATGATCATTGTCTTCAATGAAGCATATGTCCTAATTGAATCATACTTACATTCCTTAGTCGAATTTCTGTCCAACGAACACCAAATTCTTTGTTATTGTTGGCACATGGAAGACGTTCTTCATACATCCTCTTTGGCCGACGTGGCTTAGAGGGACATCTATGATGTGCTCAATTGTGTGGACGGTGTCGTCATCGGTTTCCACCAACTCGGGCTGCCCGGGCTTCTTCGAAGTCGTGAACCATTCTTCATGGTTCATCATATGGTTAGAAACTCGTGAGTCGACGAACCACGCCTCTCCCTATGTTGAGGTGCTTGCTTCAATTTAATTGGCATGATGCTTCATGAAGAACACGGGGTCGCCTCTCGATCGTCCCATGTTACAGACTAAGTGCAACTTTTGTCAGCCACTGGTTTTAGTTTTGCTCGAATTGGCCTATTTTTTCCAACACTCATCTTCCTTGTGGGCCTTCTTGCCACAATACCAACAATCAATTGTCTTGTTATGATGGCTCCCGAAATCACTTTGACTCCCCGTAAAGATTATGTGAGAAAGCTAAGACAAAACACACCCGGCTTAGCTAGATAGCAATAAAGAAAACACAGAAAAAATGGAGATACACAGAACACATGAGAGACAGAGAGAGCAAAAGACTCAAGAAGCTCTATTAAAAAATACTACGCTGTCGTGAAGATCCGTCACTACGCGCGGATCGTGAGGCGGAACCGCCGGGGTTCTGGACCGGAAGGTCTCGAAGTTGTCACAAGCTTTAGCGGGAAAGGAATTAAGATAGATTGAAAGAGAGAGATTGAGATAAGATAGAACGCTTGATTTTATATTGAGAGAGAGATTAAGAACTCTTGACTTTAGATTTCAAGAACAAGGTATATCATCCAAAGGATAACGAATTTTCTTCTTAATATTAATTTTGATTTAAAGTACAAATTTTTTTACTATCAAAGAATCCCCCATTGATCTTTTTCATTCCCTCTTTTATAGATGCTCTCATGCATTTAAGGGTTCAAGACATGCATAAAATGCATGTTTGCCATTTGGTGCTCATGTATTACATGTGGTGCATGATAACCATGTCATCATTTTAGCTCTCATGCATGAGAATTTATATGTAAAAGTAAAATGATAGAAATATAAATTCAACTAAATGTCATGGCTTAGTGGTAAGCCTATTGACTCTTAACTAGGAGGTGCAAGGTTTGAATCCTCACTTGCCCTCCTTGTATATATATATGTGATATTTATTTATTAATTTTGTCGCCAGCTTGCCGGATGTCGGTCGCTACCGGTTGTCAGTTACCGTCGATCGTCGGCCCGTCGGATGCCGGTTCCACCGGCTCGCCTTCTCCGTCTCTGTTGGATCACTGGTTGCCTCTGTCGGATCACTGGTTGCCGGTGTGCCACCGTCGCTTTGCTGGCTGCCGCCGGATCACCGGCTCTATCGCTGGTCTGGTTTTGGTTGGCCAAAACCTTTACAAGTAGCTAGGCCACCTCCACTCTTAGTTCAAGTTACCTTGAACTCTCTATGCTCCACACATAGACACAAAGATAATAACTTTTACTCCACCTTATATATGGTGAGAGCCTTATTCGTCCTGTCTATGTGGGATATCTCATAATTTTCTCTTTTTCTTTCGCAACTTTTTACCCACATAAAGTTGACACTTAGATGTCTGTTTCTTATGTAGTAAAGTGCACCTCTTCAAGATCTTCATCTTTTATACTAAGATATTAAACTTAGAATTAGTATATTCACTATTATTGTTTTATATGATTGACACTTGATTTTGTACGTTTTATGTGATTTTCACACCATTGCCGAAAATCTTCATGACAACGCTTTGTAAACATAAATGTGATCAGAGAGCACTTTTATACAAGCCTTGACAGCGGGTTGACACAAGTATTGTCAATACTTTAATGCTCACTTAAGAGTGTTTGACACTAACTCCTAAAGTTATTCTTGCCTACTGCCATGAGAGTGTAGGCCTCTAACGGCCTGCTAGCTCCCCGCTGATCTAGCTTACCGATCCGGCCCATGTTGAGCTTGCTTCTCAACATTCCCCCTTAAGCATAACTTGAGGTTCCTCCTGCTTTGCCAGTTCTATCTTTCGGCTCCTCTTGGTGTCTTCAAGCCTTGTTCGCACTCCTCGTCCGGTTCGGTCCCGCGTTCCATGACCCCTTCAGTTTAACGCTTCTTGACCCATCCGACTCCGCGCTCCTCAAACCTTACGGTTGGCTTGTCCGCCCTTTAGGCCCTCCTCAGCTCCCTCACTATTGCGACATTGGCGCCCCTTGACCCGTCGGCCCTTTTGTTTCGGTGTCGGCTTCGACCGTCCTCTCGTTCGCCTGACCTTCATATGATTCCGCTCTCCCGAATCAAACTGCTCGACCGAATCAACTATCTCTAATTCATATTTTGTCTTTCCTTTGACCACATCCGCCCTTGTCCTGGTCCTAGCCTTCTTCTTTTGGTCGGCTCTGTCCTTCTTGACTCTATCGCTTCCACTGGCTCTTTTGGATGTTTTGACTTCATCAGTCGATTCAACATCTTCTTCAACTCTCTCCTTAACATCGGCTTTAACCAATTGGTTGCTTTTGTTCTCCTCTCCATCTGTTCCACCTGTTGTTCTCCCCCTCAAGTTAGCACATCGAGCTGCTATAGCCCAAACATTTCCGAAAATGCTGCAACTTGTCCAATCCGAGCGCCTTGGTGAAAATGTCGGCAACCTGCTGATTGGTGTGAACATACCGGAGTTCGACTTTGTTGACAATAAACCTCAACCTAGTCTAGTGTGTGAACACACCCTTTGAGAATCTATGAGCACTCAAAGGTCAAAAGTCACCACTACTCTTTACACATTAACTATTTGTCATAGAATCATATTCTATGACGCATAACTAATGAGTTCTATATTCCCCATGACTAATGAGTCTTCACATTCCCCAAGGTTCTAGAGAGAAAGTGGGCATTGTAGTGAGTTAATGAAGAGAGAGGGAAACCTTATATAAAGCACCCTCCTCCCTACTTCATATAGTGTCGGTTGTTGCTCCTTGTAATGCTACATTTTTGTACATCATATTCTCCTTGTTAATATACATCTTATTGAGTACTTCATTTCTTTATCTATCTTCTATTTCTCTCGTCTCCTCTCCTCTTTCTACAAACTCACACACACATAATGTTATCGGCCTAGGATAAGACGGTGTCGAACATCTGCTCCTTTGGTGATTCGACTCAAGGTCGTGTGGTCAAGGATAAAGGGAAGTACGCTTCGCTATGAACTTGTTCGAGGATTTCCACTACAAAACTTTATGCACGAATCGAACTGAGACTGTGTGATTGTGGAGATGACAAGCCGGTTACAACTGACTGTATACACATGATTACGTAGAACACGAACTCAACACCATTGAAGGACAACACAATACTCAGAGTATCGCAGACAACAGAATTCTATTAAGCGCAATGATACATAGAAATTCAATTAGCTTTACAAGCTTTCCATGGCCCTTTATATAGGGTCATGGATGATTCTATTCGTGAACCATTACGACTATTCAATTTTTTTTCTATTTTTATGACTGTCTATTTCTTGCCTAATAATTACTCGGCCCTACCCGTTCCTTTTACTCTTTGTAAACATCTTTTGTCCTTCCTACACTTGGACGTCCGACCCAGCCAACACGTAACACACATCTCTTCCGCTGCACAGAATCATATCCGTTTCTTTACATGGTATTAGAGCGATTTGGCAGCTCGATATAGCCCATCAAAGTGTGTTGTGTTCTACGCTGACGTTTAAGAAGAACCGACTCATTGCTATCATAGAAACAAATTTGCATCTTGGGAGTACAAGATGCACCAATACCTTGTCGGCCAAGGATATTAAAGCTACATCAAAGGAGCACAAGAAAATCGACCCGACCCAACGACTCCTGAATACTCAACATGGGAGCAAGCCGCAAGCCGCAAGCCAAGTGATGTATTGGTCGGAGAGATGTGTCCATGACCACATGCTTGGCTACATTCGAGAAGCCAAGCCACCGAAGGAAGTGTGGGAGAATCTAAGGAAGATTTTTGTAGCTAACACAACCGCAAGAAAGCTTAAACTCCGCCAAGTGTTGAACAACATCCAACAAAGGGACATGTCCATCACAAGCTACACCTTGAAGATCAAGGAGCTTTGTGATTAGCTTGGCTCAATAAGCGTCAACATGGAGGATGATGAGATGGTGCAAATATGTCTCGGCGGCCTCACACCATGGTTCGGCGCAATGAGAACCATCGTTCTAGCAAGGGAGAATCCTCCCTCTTTGTTCGATCTTCAATCAATGTTGTTGGTTGAAGAAAACCATGTTAAAACAAGGAGCAACGCCTTGAAATGCCACATGCTCTACACACACTCGGACGGAGGAAGAGGACGCGATTGAGCAAGAAGAGACCGATTCAGCCAAGGACGAGGCGGACGAGGTTCGACCTATGAAAATAACTCCCAATTTTGGCAAAAAAACAGAAACAATAGAGGAACGTTCGGAAGAAGGGGGAGCTTCCATGCCGGTCCAAGCTGACAATACTCAATTGAATGCAGATATTGCGGCAAGATCGGTCACCACGAAGAACAATGCTGAAAGAAGAAGCGTGAGTCAGATTCACACAAGCCGACAACTCACCAATTACGCCACCAACTCCAACTATGAATATACCATGGCGGAATGTTCATGATGAGACACGGAGAAAACTTTATGTTTTCTTCTACTTCGACTAGTGCCTCAAGTTCGGAAAACGTACGGTTCGTCGACTTTAGTGCTTCGAATCATATGACATCTCATGAAGAATTGTTTCGAGACTTACAAGAGCCGCATAGACCCGACTATGTCGAGATCAGAGACGACACTACCCATCCAATTCGGAACATCGACAATGTACCATTCAGGAAAGAGGGCAACCAAACATACACTAATAATGTCTTGCATGTACCGACCATCATGAAGAATTTGGTCTTAGTCGGTCAAATTGTAGAGCAAGGCATGCAAGTCTGCTTCAACCAAGTTGGTTGCTTCATTGAGAAGGAAGGCTGACTCATCGCTTGCAGTCGAAGGGAAGGCTGAATGTTCATTCTCGATTTGTACGAGATGAAATCAGCCATGTATGCAAAAGGCACCAAAGCCGACACTGATATAGAGCTATGGCACAACAGAAATGGCCACATCAATCACAATAAACTCAAGGCAATGTAATCAAAAGTAGTTGTCATCAGGCTCCCGACCTTCAAAGAGAAAAAGATTGAGGGCATATGTGCAGCCTACCAATTTGGCAAGCAATGCAGACACGCATTCCCGAAAGAGAGGAACATGAGCAAAGGCATATTGGATGCAATTCGTTCTGATGCATGGGGACCAACTCAGATGGCTACATTTGGCGGATGCCGATATTACGTGACCTTTATTTACGATTTCTACAAGCACACTTGGATCTTCCCCATGAGGCAAAAGAGCGAAGTGTTTGGACACTTCCAAGAATTTAAGAATGAAGTCAAGAAAGCCGTGAGAGCCGGGCATGTACGATGACTTCGGTCAGATGGAGGCAATAAATACTTCTCTGATGCATTCATGATATACCTTCAACAAGAAGGAATCCAACGAGAATTTTCATGTCGACCAATAGAACGGAGTGGACGAACGTAAAAATTGGCACATCCTCGAAGTAGCACGGGGCATGCTAAATGAGAAGCACATGCTGAAGTCATATTGAAGTAGCAAATATTGCCATCTACCTCATGAACTGGTGCACAACATCTAGTGTGCACAAACTTATCCTTCACAAGAAGTACTATGGGAAGAAGCTGGATCTTATCCCACATAAGGATATTTGGCTCACTTGCATATGTACACATTCCCGATGAAAAGCGGCAAAAGCTAGATCCCAAGTCAGAGAAGTGTATCCTCGTAGGGTACTCACGAGAGCAAAAGGGGTACAAGTGCTTCAACCCCTCTAATCGGAAGGTTCGTGTAAGTCGGGATGTCTTCTTTGATGAATTAGCATCATGGTACGAACCTGAGCTGACTCCTCCCAAACTATTTCCAGTCGGCTTGAACTTGGCCAACCAAGAGATAGAAAATGAAGATCAACTAAGGCATATTTTTGAAGAAATTCCAATCACAACTAGGCTTAGTGGGCCACAAGAGACACCGAGCGACCAGAGCACATCTCTGGCAAGTCTAAAGATGGACAAAGGCAATGCCAAAATGCCGGAATATGAAGATGATCAATTCAACGACAATCAATTGACTCACTCACTCGACAGTGAGTTTGGTGGCTTCGATGTACCCTTCATGAGGACACCTAGTGTAAAGAAAGCCATTGCCACAACAAATGAGAAACTCTGTCGCTCCACCCGAGAAAAGAATCTGGTTAGCCAATTTGGCTACAATGACTATATGGCCTATCACTATGCCTTTATGATGAAGGTGGTAGCAATTCGAGCCAGAATTTTTTTCAGAAGCAGTCAAGAATCCACGATGGCCCGAAGCAATGAACGAGGAGATGCGGGCACTATGCAAGAATGAGACATGGGATCTCGTTCCCCACTCACCACACAAAAAGACAATCGGCTGCAGGTGGATTTACAAAGTGAAGTATAATGCCGACGGCTCTGTCAATCGCTACAAAGCCCGACTCATTGAGAAAGGATACACACAAACACATTGAGTCGACTATGAAGAGACCTTTGCCCTGATGGCAAAGACCTTTACCTACGCAGGAACCGGAGGGAAAGAGAACCAAGAAGACAAAGGGAGCCGAGTTGACTGAAGAAGTCGGCACATCCGATAAAGTCGGAACAAACGGTGATGGTGGCAGAGTCAAGAAGGACAGAGCCAATCGGAAGGAGAAGGCCAAGACCCGGATGTGGTCTGACGTAGTGAAGGGCCTGAAGGTTGAAGAAGAATTGGAGACAACCAATTCTGACAAGAGCTGGAACGAATCGGAGGCAGCCGATTCGCGAGAGGAGCTTGATTCGGAGGAGTTGAATCAACTGGAGGCCAAATGGGCAAGAAAGCAGCGGAAGTCGACACCGACACGGAGGAACCGACGGGTTGAGAAGCACCGAAGTCGCAATAACGAAGGAGTTGAGATGGGCCTCTTGAGAAGACATGCCGACCGAGGAGGTCGAGGAGTGCAAAAGCGGATGGATCGCAGAAGGAGGAACCAGATCGGACGAGGAGCACGAGTGAGGCAGGAGGACGCTAGAAGGAGACAGATGAAAGAACCAACTGCCCTAGACACTAACACCATGATCCGACCTCAAGTTGAGCTTGATGGGGAGTGTTGAGCGAGCAAGCTCAACCGGATCCGGATCGGCTAGATAAGCCAAAGCCGGATCGTATTCGGATCGGTGTCTGGATAGTATCCGAAACCAAGAGCTGGATCAGAGAGCCGGACCCACGTGTGTACCGGTAGGACGTTTAGAGGTCTATGCTTCTAGACTACTAGGTAGTCATGGTCCTCGTAGTTAGTGTCAGCCGCTCGTATGAGCATTGAAGTACTTGTCAGTACTTCTGTCAGTTCGTATAAGGACTTATATAAAGAGTGCTCACTTAGCACATCCTATGTACAGAGTGTTACAGAGTATTACTTTTGAATATAGTTTTTGCTATTTTGTTCTCTTTGTCTCTCACACTCTCTATCTCTGTCTTCTAAGGTTTCCATTAAACCTGTACTCTCTCTATTGCTATCCGGCTGAATCAGTTTGTCATAAGCTTCTACATATTAACTTCTACATAAAGTGATGCTCATCCTCTATCTCTATGTGACATAAGTTACATAGCCTTTCCTCTCTAGGGCCCCATTAGCACTGTCATGACACAACGATGTCAAATACGTAGTTAGTGAGGATTGAACCTACAACCTCAAAGCTACAAGATATCATGCTGAACCATTTTCCTGGTCTCTTACGTTTGTCTGTATTACTGTCTTCGGTGAGGGCCACACATGATCACTCACACCCGTTGGCGTTCTAATCTCTGGTGAGGACCGTACATGGTCGCTCACACCCGTTAGTGTTCCAATCTCCGGGGAGGACCGCACATGGTCACTCACGTCCATTGGTGTTCTAGTCTCCGGTGAGGACAACATATGGTTCCTCACGACCTTCAGTGCTCCAATTCCCATCCATCCCTACACCACGCTTTCGTAAAGGCGACCGCCGCAAGGTGGAGGCTGGTGACGACCATGTCGTCCACATATAGCAAGATGCACACTAGACCGTTTGGACCTTTCTGGACGAACAAGAAAGAGTCGGATTTTGAGACCTCAAACCCCATCTTATGCAACTGTTGCGTTATTTTGGAGTTCCAAGCTCGTGGGGCTTGTTTGAGGCCATAAAGCGACTTCTTTAGTCAGCATACTGCCGACTTGTTCAATTCTGATTGAAAACTGGGGGGTTGGGCCATAAATACCTATTCTTCCTAGTCGCCTTGAAGAAACACATTCTTGACATCCATCTGGTGGAGAGGCCACCCCCTTGCCGTTGCAACCACCAACACCACACAAACTGTCATCATCTTCACCACTGGCGTGAAGGTCTAGTCGTAATCGGCACCATGGGTCTGCACATATCCCTTTACCACCAATTGGGCCTTATATTGGTTGACCGAGCCGTCAACGTTGTACTTTACCTTGTAGACCCATTTGCACCCGATTGGCTTATAGTATCAGGGAGGGTCAACCAAGTCCCATATTTGGTTGACATTTAGTTCTTGCATTTCTTCCTCCATGTCCAATCTCCATTTGGCATCTTGTGATGCTTCCCCATCGCTTTTTGGCTCTCGAACTTCGACTACTTTCGACATGTATGCATAATGATGCGCTATGTACTCATTGTATCCATACACGATCACTAGGTTCTTGTGGAGAGTCAATCAACGTAACTTCTCATTTTCCAATTTTAGGGCCCTCTTGGCCGCATCTGACCTGAACTATTAAGGTTCCTTTTCACTCCGGTTGGTGTCAGATTCTCCTTGATCCAATGCACCTCTTCCTGTGCCATACTCCGACATCTTCATTTTTCCGTTCTCTTTGTGTGTATATTGTCTTCTCGATTTCTTGCACGGGAACTGCACAACTGAGTCTTGACTGTTCGCCGGCTCTTCATACGATTGGCTATTACGGCTCAGCTCTTCATTAGGGCCACTCAGGTGGAATGAAGTTAGACTCTCTTCTAGAGTGTCAATTTGTTCTTCAAACTTGTCAACAACGTGAGTGGACCTCAAACCACCTAGACGAAAAAAAAATCTTGAAGCAAAACAACCAACTTGCATGCGTTCCACACTTGCCTGATAGAACACTCCTAGTGTGGTAGTCTAGGTTGATTTCCTTGTCGTTGTTACCAACCCCCCGTCCGAACGAGCGATGCAAGGTCCACAACGTAGAATGTGATCTCCACCCCCACGTTCCTCTCGAGATGAGATAGAGAGAGCTTGGAGCTTCCCAAGGATACTCCTTTGAAAGGAGGTAGTACGAACACCGGTCTATCTACGTTCATCAATGTAGCACACTTGGAACCATACGTGTCCCACCGTAGTCCCCACATGTTTAGTGTTTGAGCGTTAGCGGGTTCTAGTTTAATGTCCACGTGCTCACACACCCCTACATGCACATGCGAGTGCACACATTTACGTATACATGCTATCGTTGCTCGATAAGTTCTCACGCAAGGAGGAGAATGTGCTACAGGTTGCGCCCAAATTGTCTAGGAACAATATGACACCTAGGATTAGCCTAGACATGTGGGAGGGTGGACTAGTTGGTATGGGTTTTGTGCAAGAGTTGTACGTAAGACGCAAACATTATGGTAATCGGAGACTTGGTGAGTGACATGCATGTGCTCTGATTGCATGGTCATGTGTATATAAAGGTGGAGGGAGGAATGTCAATACAGTCCATTAGGAGACAAGCACTCAAATCGCAATGGCAAAGCTTACTTCCGTATTCCTCATGGCCATGATCATGCTCATTACGTGTACTGCAACCAATGCTAGGTCCGTAGGGCAGGACCATGAAGAGGAGCGACGCGATTGACGTCGTGAGGGAGACATTGACAAGGAGAGGCGTGATTGACACCGAAAGGGGGAGTAGGACGAGGAGAGGCATGAGTGATGTCGTGAGGGGTTCCCTGAGGAGGGGCATTGCTACAGAGACAACAGAGAAAGACTCCAAAGAGGAGAGGAAACGTCGTAGATATGGTCGCGATGAGCCATGTGACGAGGAACTGAGGCGAGAGTTCGATGACTTCATTGACAAGCAAATCCGAGAGCTACAAGACCGCTCCGAAAGAGAGGAAGGTGAACAAGGACGTCGCTCCCCATGGATCGAAAACACTCGATATAGTTCAAGACCCTCAGAATGGTGCTGTAAGAACGTCGAATGAATCCCCGTCGAAGATCGATGCGATCGCCTACATGATGCCTTGTATGTGACGAGGAGGAATGATGCAATGAAGGTCGCCGCCATGGCCAACAATCAAGGGAACACCATAGGTGGGAGGAAGAGGACGAGGAGCGCGAGATACATAGCCATGAGGGACAAGAGGGTGGCAAGAGAGATATACGTGGGCGACAACAAGGTGACAAATGCCACCACCGCATGTCCCGACGACAAGAGCACGAACAACAACAACGTCGTCAGTTCAAGGCCGATGACAAGGAAAGAGCTCTAGGCATCGCCGCCTCCTACCTAATCCAACAATGTGATCTTTGCCCTTGTGCTTGTATTCATTGCTCCTAAATAATACATCAACCTTGTTCAAATTATTCTCATGGTCTCCCTTTAATTTGTCCTAGTGTTTACGAACAAGTGTGTTTCCCCAATCACGCATTACACCGACACGAACGTAAACACGAGCCCCAACAACTTTCGAACAACCGTGTCCCTCCGACGTATAGAATTTGTCTATATTGGACGCTCTATTCTAGTCCACGATCCATACGAAACAAATTCTCCAAACTTGTCAATGATGCGAGTGGATCTCAAACCACCCAGATAGAAAAAAACCTCGAAGCAAAACACCCAACTTGCACATATCAACTGCTAACGTCAACTTGACAACACGGAGAATGTGACATTGCGTTCCACACTTGCCCAATAGGACACTCCTAGTGTGGTAGTCCGGGTTGCTTTCCTTGTCGTTGTTACCAACCCCCTGTCTGAACAAGTGATGCAAGGTCTGTTGTTCTCTGACCGGACAAGGCCTAACACAAGGTGTCACGGAGACACTTCACCAAAGGGTGATTACGGCATAGGATTATGACTCAACGATTACACCGACTTAAGTAGGTTACACGATTAGAGCGCTTTTGTTAATTACACGCGTAAGATATAACAGTAATTACAGAACGGAAATCAACACAGAAGTATAAACACCATACGCTCTATTAATTATCCGCTGCGATTACAATGGGGTCCGGGCCTTTAAATAGGTTTCCGGCCCGTAGTACAAAACGGTGCCTATCGCACCTATTCGGGATCCGTCCGGATCTGGAACGGCATACCGTTTCCAGTCCGTCCGTCCACACTATGCTTATTTACAACCATACTTAATTAATTCCTTCACTCCGTATTTTGGACTCCTTGCCGGCCGGTAACACATGGCACGCCCGTGGGATAGTACCTTGTACGTCGAACCCTTCTCGGCCCCTTCATTGTTCACCCAAATTGTCCAAAATACTTTGTTCCAGAGTTTCCAATTGTTCTTCCGGTTGTGGTTGTTGCGGCTGTGCTTGCTGCTGCTGCTGTGGTTGCGGTTGGGACTGAGACTGCTCCGGCTGCTCTATTGGCGGCTGCTCCGTTTGTTTCTCTGACTCCGGCATCTCCGTTTGACTGTTTCCGGTCCGGTCTCCTTCCAGTAACGGTTCCTCATCACTGAGGTTGACCGTAACCGGTTCTCGTGCTTTCTCTTCCCGGATCCGGGACCTCTCGTAGCTTTCAAACTGGATCTGCGCCTCCAGCCTGTCGTCGTCCAGCTGAGCTACAAGTTGCCGGACTTTCCCTAGTTGGTCCTCTGCCAAGGCTTGAAAGTCTTCGGCTAGCTCATCTCTTATGCCGGTGAAGTCTTTGGAAGTCAGCATATAGCAATCATCCCCCTCCTTCCGCCGGTTCTCTACGTCGGCCCGGAGCAATTGGAGTTCCGCCGCGTTCTGGGCCCACTTGGTCCACCATTTGACGGAACCGCCGTCAATCAAGCTCTTGGTCTGGTTCAACCAGGCCCGCATGATATCCTGGATGCGACTTGCTCCCATTTGCGCTCTACTTTCCACAACTTGTCGTTCCTCCTTCAACTGCTTGATGAGATTAGCAGTATCCTCCGCTTGCTCTTTGTAGTGCGTCAGCTGCCCTTGATATGTTGTTTGCAGCTTCTGCAGTACCGCCGCCGCTCTTTCTCTTTCCGCCTGCTGTTGCCTGAGGAGCTCCGTCCGAACCTTCTCTGCCTCTTCCAACCGTCTTCTGGTTTCCGCTTGTTCATTAGCGTATGCCGTTGCGGTCCGATCAACTGCTTGTCGGAGCTCATCCATCCGTTCCTTGTGCTCCGTTTGCATCCGTTTATACTCCCGGTGCAAGTGCTCAAACTCCTCCGTTTGTTGTTTGAGCTTGCCGTTGATCTGGCGATGGTTCCGGTCCTCCCGGTCCTTTTGCTGCCGGAGTTCCTCTTTCAGGCGCTCTACTTCTGTTTCGGCGTTCCTCCGGAGCCTGTCCTTCTCTTGCAGCATTTTCTCCTTCTCCTCCTTGAGCCGGTCGTACGCTTGGTGGCCTTTTCGTAAGCTCTCCTCGGCCCGGCGTAGATTCTCAGCAGTCTTTTTGAGTTCTGCCTCCGCTGCCGTCTTCAACTCTCTTTCGTGGCTCCTCAGCGCTTCTTGGGCAGCTAGCTCATCCTTTAAGTCCGCAAGCTCTTGGGCTTGTGCCGCATTTCTCTCCGGAACGGTTTCCGTTGTCGGGGTCTTATTGCTATGTACAGGTTGATCTGACGCTTTATTCTTGTTGGGAATCGACGCTCCGATTCACTTTCACCACTCGGCCACAACCGAGGAAACACACGAATCAATGCAGCAGAAAATAGGAAACACAGAGAAAGACACGATGACACAGGGATTAACGTGGAAAACCCTGTACGGGAAAAACCACGGGAGTACAAGACTCCGAACCAAAACTATGCACAGAGAAATATACAATGGCGAGCTGCAAGGCGACGACCTTGAGCTCGCTGTCCTCGCCACAGGCGGCGGAATTACACAGAGGCGTCGACCTCTTCCTTTCTCACACTCTATCTCTCTCACGGCTGCTCTCTCTCTCTCTCTCACGGCTGCTCTCTCCCTTCACTCCTCTTGAGTGGAAAAACAGAAAAATGAGTAGCAACAATAAACTGTTTGCCCTAAGTCATATTTATACACATATGACTTTGGGGCTATTTACAACTATAGCCTCAAGGGCCCTTGGCAAACATATTCACAGATATGTCCCCGCATCCGGATCTCTCTCCGGGTACATTCGTCATCCGGCTCCGAAGCCGGGGTCTTCATCATCCGGTTCCGAAACCGCAACCGGGCTTGTCGGCATTCATCTCCGACATCCGACCATCCCATCCGAAGGGACCGTAATCCCAACAAACTCCCCCTTCACTCCGGCATGGGATGTCTCTCCAATCCGATCCTCTTCCGGCATGCTTCCAGCTTGTCGGATGTGAGCACCTTGGTCAGCATATCCGACCCGTTCTCGTCCGTGTGGATCTTCGTCAGCACGAACTCCTTGTCTTCTATCCTTTCCCGGATCCAGTGATATCTTCGCTGGATGTGCTTCGTCCAGGAGTGATAGGCCGCGTTCTTCGCAAGGTGGATTGCACTCTGACTGTCGCAGTAGAGTCGGTCCTCCTCCTGCCGGATACCGAGCTCTCTAATGAAGTCCTTCATCCATATTATTTCCTTGCCGGCTTCAACAGCCGCCATGTACTCCGCCTCCGTGGTTGACAACGCAACCGTCTTCTGCAGCCTCGACTGCCATGAAACAGCTCCCCCTGCATACGTCATCACATACCCTGATGTGGACCGGCTGGTATCTGCATCAGCCGACATATCCGAATCGGTGAAGCCGTCGAGTTCGGGCTTACCGGAGCCGAATCGGAGGCACACGTTTGCCGTGCCCTTCAGGTATCGGAGTATCCACTTGGCCGCGTTCCAATGCTCTTTGCCGGGATTGCTCATGTACCGGCTCACCACTCCGACTGCATATCCTATGTCCGGTCGGGTACACACCATTGCGTACATCAAGCTCCCGACGGCAGAGGCATATGGCACTTTCATCATGTCCTCCTTCTCAGCCTTTGTCTTGGGGCTTTGCTTGCTGGACAGCTTGCAGTTTGCCGGGAGGGTCGATCCGACCGGTCTTGCTTCCGACATGTTGAACCGGTGAAGCACCTTTGTCACGTACTTCTCCTGTGACAGCCACAACTGCTTCTTCTTCCGGTCCCGGATGATGTGCATCCCTAGTATTTGCCTCGCCGGACCCAAGTCCTTCATTGAGAAGGTTCGGTGAAGAGCCTTCTTCAGCATCCGTATCTTGCCCTGGTCTCGTCCGACGATCAACATGTCATCCACGTACAGGAGGAGTATTAGAAAGTCTCCTCCTTCGAACTTCTTCACAAACACGCAGTGATCGGACTGCGTTTTGTGGTACCCTTCGTCTGTCATGAAGGAGTCGAACTTCCGGTACCATTGCCGGGGAGCCTGCTTCAGACCGTAAAGGCTCTTCTTCAACCGGCATACCAGGTGCTCCTTCCCTTTCTTCTCGAATCCTTCCGGTTGCTGCATGTAGATCTCTTCTTCGAGGTCACCGTGAAGGAATGCCGTCTTCACGTCCATCTGTTCTACCTCGAGGTCCATGCTTGCCGCTATGCTCAACACCGTCCGGATGGAGGTCATCTTCACTACCGGGGCAAATATCTCGTCGAAGTCGACGCCCTTCTTCTGCTGAAACCCCTTCACCACGATCCTGGCTTTGTATCTCGGGGGGTTTCCGGCATCTCTCGGTTTCAGCTTGAACACCCACTTGTTACGGAGTGCCCGTTTTCCTTTCGGCAGCTCCACAAGTTCATATGTGTGGTTCTCATGCAGGGAATCCATCTCCTCCTGCATGGCACTTAACCACCTGCAGCTATGGGTGTCATGCTTCGCTTCTTCAAAGCTTTCCGGCTCCCCTTCGTCGGTTAGCAGCACGTGCTCTGGTTCCGGAAATCTCCGGGGGGCCCTTCTCTCTCTTAGAGGATATCTCCGTTCCGGAGCTTCGGTAACCGGTTCTTCCGATTCTTCTTCATCCGAATCCATTTCGGGATCGGGGCCGGTTCCGGTATCATTTTCATCTTCTTCGGCCGGTACTATTTCTTCACCGTCTTCGGCCGGATCCTCGAGTGCTAACCGGTCCCTTGCCGGTCGGGACTGCTCCTCGTAGAGTTGATCCTCACCGGTCGACTTGGAGCTCTTCATCTTCTTCTCCGACTCCCAGTCGGCGAGTGTCTTGTTCTCCATGAAGATGATATCACGACTCCGGAATATCTTCTTGTCGACCGGGTCCCATACTCGGTAGCCGAACTCGTCATCGCCGTAACCGAGGAATATGCATGGCCGGGTCTTTGGATCTAGCTTTCCTCTCCGGTCCTTAGCCACATGCACATATGCGAGACACCCGAACACCTTCAGATGCCGGTAGGATACTTCCCTACCGGTCCACACTCTCTGCGGCGTGTCTCCGTCCAAAGGTACTGAGGGTGATCTGTTTATCACGTATGTCGCCGTCGACATCGCCTCAGCCCAAAACCCCTTGGGTAATTCCGCATGCGCCAGCATACTCCGGACCCTCTCCATTATGGTCCGGTTCATCCTCTCGGCCAGCCCGTTCAGTTCCGGCGTCTTCGGCACAGTAAACTCGAGCCGGATTCCCTTCAAGCGACAGTACTCCGCGAACTGCCCCCGGTATTCCCCTCCGTTATCCGCTCGTATCGCTTTCAGCTTCTTGCCGGATTCCCTTTCCACTCTCGCGTGGAGTTCTTTGAAGACGCACAACACTTGGTCCTTTGTCTTCAACGGTGCCGTCCACAGCTTCCGGCTGTGATCATCAATGAATATTACGAAGTACTGGGCTCCGCCATGTGACTTCGTTTCTACCTGACACACATCAGTGTGCACCAACTCCAATGGTGCGCTACGTCTCGTCGGTGGCCTTGAGTGGAAGGAGGTTCGGTTCTGCTTACCGGCCAGGCAATCGGTGCACTTCTCCAGGTGCACATGCTTCACTGGAATAAGGTTGTCTTCTGCAAGCCTCTTCATCCCCTTCTCACTCATGTGGCACAGTCTCTTGTGCCACAGCTCACCGGCAGTGTCGGCTGCCACGTTCAACTCTTCCGGACACAACCAGGCATTCATAAGGTACAGTGTGTTGACTTTCCGGGCCCGAGCCACTATTAGGCTCCCTTTGCTGAACTTCATTACGCCGTTCCGGATGCTACCTGTGTAGCCTTCATCGTCTAGCCTCCCGGCCGAAATCAGGTTCAATCGAACCTCCGGAACGTGTCGGACATCCTTCAACAGCATTTTGCATCCGGTCGAGGTTGTCAACCACACGTCTCCTATGCCGGCAATCCGGCACGTACCTTCATTTCCCATCCGAACACAGCCATGCTCACCGGCTGTGTAGGATGAGAAGTATCTTCTCTCCGGGGTCAGGTGGAACGATGCTCCGGAATCGACCACCCAGGTCGTCTCATCGCCGGCAATGTTTAGTTCACCTTCTTCGGTGATGAGCATGATTTCTTCCTCACTTGCCGCGAGTGCCGTCGTTCCTTTCCGGTCTTGCCCTCGCCGATCCGAACCTCTCCGGTCCGTGGCTCCCCGGTATGCACCGTTTCTCTCCGGTGACTTCTTCGAATCGGTGTCGTCGGCTCCGTTGTCCTTTCGGTAATGCCGACAATTCTTCCGGAAGTGCCCCGGCTTCCCACAGTGGAAGCATGTGGGTCTTCCTCTTGACTGCGACCGGGTCCCCGACTTCTCCCGTCTTTGCGGACTCCGGTTCCATTGTCTTCCCCGTTCTGATTCGGTAAGCAGCGCCTTCGAGTCGGAGGCCGGTTCTTTATCTCTCCGACGCGCTTCTTCGTTCAAAATACTTGTCTTTACCGTTTGTAGGGACAAGTTATCTTCCGTGCAGGAGGTGCTGAGAGTCACCACCAAGTTCTCCCAGCTTTCCGGCAATGTACACATCAGAATGATGGCTTGCATTGCATCCTCCAGCGGGAACTTGATCGCCGCAAGCTGGTTCACGAATCCCATGAACGTGCTTACGTGTTCCACCATACTCTCGCCGTCCCGGTACTTGAGGTTCACTATCTTCCTCATCAGGGAGGTCCGGTTCAACGCATTCTTCCTCTCGTAGAGGCCCGACAGCTTCCGCCACATCTCATATGCGTTGATGTCGTTCGCCACATGTTGTAGAACGCTCACGTCGACGTATTGCCGAATGGTTGCAACGGCTTTCCGGTTCAGAAGCCTCCATTCCGACTCAAGTACCCCCTTCGGTATTTCCGACCTGTCAATCGGTTCGTACAGGTCCCGAACAATCAGAAGATCCTCCATCTTGATCTTCCAGTCGGCGTAATTCTGCGCATTCAGCACCATCATCCCCGACTGCCCGCTGCCGCCGCCTTCCATTTTTTGCAGCAGCTCGCTCTGATACCAGTTTGTTGGGAATCGACGCTCCGATTCACTTTCACCACTCGGCCACAACCGAGGAAACACACGAATCAATGCAGCAGAAAATAGGAAACACAGAGAAAGACACGATGACACAGGGATTAACGTGGAAAACCCTGTACGGGAAAAACCACGGGAGTACAAGACTCCGAACCAAAACTATGCACAGAGAAATATACAATGGCGAGCTGCAAGGCGACGACCTTGAGCTCGCTGTCCTCGCCACAGGCGGCGGAATTACACAGAGGCGTCGACCTCTTCCTTTCTCACGCTCTATCTCTCTCACGGCTGCTCTCTCTCTCTCTCTTGTTGGGATTTCGGTCCCTCCGGATGGGATGTCCCCGGAGATAAATGACAGCAAGCCCGGTTACGGAGCCGGATGATGAAGACCCCGGTTACGGAGCCGGATGATGAAGACCCCGGTTACGGAGCCGGATGCTGAAGACCCCGGTTACGGAGCCGGATGACGAATGTACCCGGAGAGAGATCCGGATGCGGGGACATATTTGTGAATATGTTTGCTAAGAGCCCTTGAGGCTATATTTGTAAATAGCCCGAAAGTCATATGTGTATAAATATGACTTAGGGCAAACAGTTTAAGTTGTTGCTCATTTTGAGAGAGAGAGAAAAGTGAGTAGCCGAGAGAGAGAGAGAGAGAGAGAGAGACGAAGAGGTCGTTGCCTCTGTGTACTGCCGCCGCCTGTGGCGAAGACAGTGAGCTCAAGGTTGTTGCCTTGTAGCTTCACCATTGTACATCTCTGTCTATAGTGATAGTTGGAGTCGGAGGACTCCCGTGGTTTTTCCCCAGTTAGGGTTTTCCACGTAAAACATCCCGTGTACTCTTCTCTCTATTGTACTTCGTGCATTTTGTATTTCCTGTTTTCGGAAAGTTGATCCTATTCCTCGGTTGTGGCCGAGCACTGTTGTCCTACAAATTGGTATCAGAGCACGGTTAACACAGAAAATGGAAGGCGGCGGTAGTGGGCCTCCGGGCATGATGGTGTTGAACTCACATAACTACGCCGACTGGAAGATAAAGATGGAAGACCTTCTCATCGTCCGAGACCTGTATGAACCGATCGACAATGCGAGATACCCAAGGGGGTAATAGAGTCGGAGTGGAAGCTCCTGAACCGGAAAGCCGTAGCGACGATCCGGCAATATGTCGATGTAAGCGTTCTACAACAATGTGGCGAATGACACCAACGCATATGAGATGTGGAAGAAGCTGTCGGGCCTCTACGAGAGGAAGAATGCGTTGAACCGGACCTCCCTGATGAGGAAGATAGTGAACCTCAAGTACCGGGACGGCGAGAATATGGTTGAACACGTGAGCACGTTCATGGGATTCGTGAACCAGCTTGCGGCGATCAAGTTCCCGTTGGAGGATGCAATGCAAGCCATCATTCTGATGTGTACATTGCCGGAAAGCTGGGAGAACTTGGTGGTGACTCTCAGCACCTCCTGCACCGAAGATAACTTGTCTCTACAAACGGTAAAGACAAGCATTTTGAACGAAGAAGCGCGTCGGAGAGATAAAGAACCGGTTTCCGATCCGAAGATGCTGCTTACCGAATCGGATCGGGGAAGACAATGGAACCGGAGTCCGCAAAGACGGGGAGAAGTCGGGGACCCGGTCGCAGTCAAGAGGAAGGCCCACATGCTTCCACTGTGGGAAGCCGGGGCACTTCCGGAAGAATTGTCGGCATTACCGAAAAGACAACGGAGCCGACGACACCGATTCGAAGAAGTCACCGGAGCGAAACGGTGCATACCGGGGAGCCACGGACCGGAGATGTCCGGATCGGCGAGGGCAGGACCGGAAAGGAACGACGGCACTCGCGGCAAGTGAAGAAGAGATAATGCTCATTACCGAAGAGAGGGAGCTGACCCTTGCCGGTGAAGAGATGACCTGGGTGGTCGATTCCAGAGCGTCGTTCCACCTGACCCCGGAGAAGAAATACTTCTCATCCTACACAGCCGGGGAGCACGACTGTGTCCGGATGGGAAATGAAAGTACATGCCGGATTGCCGGCATAGGAGATGTGTGGCTGATGACATCAACCGGATGCAAAATGCTGCTGAAGGATGTTCGACACGTTCCGGAGGTTCGATTGAACCTGATTTCGGCCGGGAGGCTAGACGATGAAGGCTACACGGTAGCATCTGGAACGGTGTCATGAAGTTCAGCAAAGGAGCCTGATAGTGGCTCGGGCCCGGAAGGTCAACACACTGTACCTGATGAATTCCCGGCTATGTCCGGAGGAGCTGAACGTGGCAGCTGACACTGCCGGTGAGCTGTGGCACAAGAGACTGTGCCACATGAGCGAGAAGGGGTTGAAGAGGCTTGCCGAAGACAACCTGATACCAGTGAAGCATGTGCACCTAGAGAAGTGTACCGACTGTCTGGCCGGTAAGCAAAACCGGACCTCCTTCCACTCAAGGCCACCGACGAGACGTAGCGCACCATTGAGTTGGTGCACACTGACGTGTGTCAGGTAGAAACGAAGTCACATGGCGGAGCCCAGTACTTCGTAACATTCATAGATGACCATAGCCGGAAGCTGTGGACGGCACCGTTGAAGACAAAGGACCAAGTAATATGTCCGTCTTCAAAGACTCCACGCGAGAGTGAAAAGGGGAATCCGACAGGGAGCTGAAAGCGATACGAGCGGATAACGGAGGAGAATACCGGGGCAGTTCGAGGAGTACTGTCGCTCGAAGGGAATCCGGCTCGAGTTTACTGTGCCGAAGACGCCGGAACTGAACGGGCTGCCGAGAGGATGAACCGGACCATAAACAAATCACCCTCAGTACCTTTGGACGGAGACACGCCGCAGAGAGTGTGGACCGGTAGGGAAGTATCCTACCGGCATCTGAAGGTGTTCGGGTGTCTCGCATATGTGCATGTGGCAAAGGACCGGAGAGGAAAGCTAGATCCAAAGACCCGGCCATGCATATTCCTCGGTTACGGCGACGACGAGTTCGGCTACCGAGTATGGGACCCGGTCAACAAGAAGATATTCAGGAGTCGTGATATCATCTTCATGGAGGACAAGACACTCGCCGACTGGGAGTCGGAGAAGAAGATGAAGAGCTCCAAGTCGACCGGTGAGAATCAACTCTACGAGGAGCAGTCCCGACCGGCAAGGGACCGGTTAGCACTCGAGGATCCGGCCGAAGACGGTGAAGAAATAGAACCGGCCGAAGAAGATGAAAATGATACCGGAACCGGCCCCGATCCCGAAATGGATTCGGATGACGAAGAATCGGAAGAACTGGTTACCGAAGCTCCGGAACGGAGATATCCTCTAAGAGAGAGAAGGGCCCCCCGGAGATTTCCTGAACCAGAGCACGTGCTGCTAACCGACGAAGGGGAGCCGGAAAGCTTTGAAGAAGCGAAGCATGACACCCATAGCCGCAGGTGGTTAAGTGCCATGCAGGAGGAGATGGATTCCCTGCATGAGAACCACACATATGAACTTGTGGAGCTGCCGAAAGGAAAACCGGCACTCCGTAACAAGTGGGTGTTCAAGCTGAAACCGGGAGATGCCGGAAACCCCCCGAGATACAAAGCCAGGATCGTAGTGAAGGGGTTCCAGCAGAAGAAGGGCGTCGACTTCGACGAGATATTTGCCCCGGTAGTGAAGATGACCTCCATCCGGACGGTGCTGAGCATAGCGGCAAGCATGGACCTCGACGTAGAACAGATGGACGTGAAGACGACATTCCTTCACGGTGACCTCGAAGAAGAGATCTACATGCAGCAACCGGAAGGATTCGAGAAGAAAGGGAAGGAGCACCTGGTATGCCGGTTGAAGAAGAGCCTTTACGGACTGAAGCAGGCTCCCCGGCAATGGTACCGGAAGTTCGACTCCTTCATGACCGACGAGGGGTACCACAAAACGCAGTCCGATCACTGCGTGTTTGTGAAGAAGTTCGAAGGAGGAGACTCTCTAATACTCCTCCTGTACGTGGACGACATGTTGATCGTCGGACGGGACCAGGGCAAGATACGGATGCTGAAGAAAGCACTTCACCGAACCTTCTCAATGAAGGACCTGGGTCCGGCGAGGCAAATACTAGGGATGCACATCATCCGAGACTGGAAGAAGAAGCAGTTGTGGCTGTCACAGGAGAAGTACGTAACAAAGGTGCTTCACCGGTTCAACATGTCGGAAGCAAGACCGATCGGATCAACCCTCCCGGCAGACTGCAAGCTGTCCAGCAAACAAAGCCCCAAGACAAAGGCTGAGAAAGAGGACATGATGAAAGTACCATATGCCTCTGCCGTCGGAAGCTTGATGTACGCAATGGTGTGTACAAGACCGGACATAGGATATGCAGTCGGAGTGGTGAGTCGGTACATGAGCAATCCCGGCAAAGAACACTGGAACGCGGTCAAGTGGATACTGCGATACCTGAAGGGCACGGCAAACGTATGCCTCCGATTCGGCTCCGGTAAGCCCGAACTCCACGGCTTTACCGATTCGGATATGTCGGCTGATGCAGATACCAGCCGGTCCACATCAGGGTATGTGATGAGGTATGCAGGGGGAGCTGTTTCGTGGCAGTCGAGGCTGCAGAAGACGGTTGCGTTGTCAACCACGGAGGCGGAGTACATGGCGGCTGTTGAAGCCGGCAAGGAAATGATATGGATGAGGGACTTCATTAGAGAGCTCGGTATCCGGCAGGAGGAGTACCAACTCTACTGTGACAGTCAGAGTGCCATCCACCTTGCGAAGAACGCGGCCTATCACTCCCGGACGAAGCACATCCAGCGAAGATATCACTGGATCCGGGAAAGGATAGAAGACCAGGAGTTCGTGCTGACGAAGATCCACACGGATGAGAACGGCTCAGATATGCTGACCAAAGTGCTCACACCCGACAAGTTGGAAGCATGCCGGAAGAGGATCGGATTGGAGAGACATCCCATGCCGAAGTGAAGGGGGAGTTTGTTGGGATTTCGGTCCCTCCGGATGGGATGTCCCCGGAGATAAATGACGGCAAGCCCGGTTACGGAGCCGGATGATGAAGACCCCGGTTACGGAGCCGGATGATGAAGACCCCGGTTACGGAGCCGGATGCTGAAGACCCCGGTTACGGAGCCGGATGACGAATGTACCCGGAGAGAGATCCGGATGCGGGGACATATTTGTGAATATGTTTGCTAAGAGCCCTTGAGGCTATATTTGTAAATAGCCCGAAAGTCATATGTGTATAAATATGACTTAGGGCAAACAGTTTAAGTTGTTGCTCATTTTGAGAGAGAGAGAAAAGTGAGTAGCCGAGAGAGAGAGAGAGAGAGAGAGAGAGACGAAGAGGTCGTTGCCTCTGTGTACTGCCGCCGCCTGTGGCGAAGACAGTGAGCTCAAGGTTGTTGCCTTGTAGCTTCACCATTGTACATCTCTGTCTATAGTGATAGTTGGAGTCGGAGGACTCCCGTGGTTTTTCCCCAGTTAGGGTTTTCCACGTAAAACATCCCGTGTACTCTTCTCTCTATTGTACTTCGTGCATTTTGTATTTCCTGTTTTCGGAAAGTTGATCCTATTCCTCGGTTGTGGCCGAGCACTGTTGTCCTACATCTCTCACGGCTGCTCTCTCCCTTCACTCCTCTTGAGTGGAAAAACAGAAAAATGAGTAGCAACAATAAACTGTTTGCCCTAAGTCATATTTATACACATATGACTTTGGGGCTATTTACAACTATAGCCTCAAGGGCCCTTGGCAAACATATTCACAGATATGTCCCCGCATCCGGATCTCTCTCCAGGTACATTCGTCATCCGGCTCCGAAGCCGGGGTCTTCATCATCCGGTTCCGAAACCGCAACCGGGCTTGTCGGCATTCATCTCCGACATCCGACCATCCCATCCGAAGGGACCGTAATCCCAACAATTCTGTACATTGCCCGGAGTCACCGGTGCTTGGACTTGTGATGTCAAAGCCAATTGAGCCATTTCCCTTGTGACCCTGTCCAAGTCTTGTTCAAGGCTCCGGATTCTGGACCGGGCCGTCTCTAGATCTACGGTTGTGACGAGCAACCGTTCGTGGTGCGCTCTCTCCTCCGCCTCTATGTACTCGACCGCTCCGGCGATCTGCTCGCCTACCCACCGTAGCCACATGCTACTGGTGCCTTGCTGCTGTGCTGGTCGGGTCGGCTCGTTCACTGTGGAATTGTCTGGCCTGAGTGCCTGTATCTGCCGTTCTGGTTCTACTCCTTGGCCGCTGTGTGTGCTGGCTGGGCTCGCCGGCTGTTGAGTTCCGGTTCTCGCCATCTCCGGAGCCGTTGGAATGACTTCTTGTATAGAAGCCGACAAGGCCGGTTCTATACGGACCGGTTCCGGTTCCTCCCTTGTGGTTTCCTCAGGTTGAGTTGGGGGCGTTTCTTCCTTTTGCGGGTCCGAACGCTCCCCCGCTGTCCCGGCGGTCCTACTGCTTAACTGTCGTTGGATGTGCTCTACTGGCTCCTCCGTTTCCTCTTCCTGGGTAACGGCATGTATCTGTGCCGTCAAGGGTTCTGGTTCCTTCTGTCCCGGTCGCCGTATGGTTATCTTAACGGGTCGGACCGGTGACACCTCCTCCGGTTCCGGGAGCCGTTTCTTCCCTTTCGTCGCCTTCGACGCCAGCAGCTGCTGTCGTTTGGACACGGGCTTCGGGGTGCTTCCTTCCGATAATCTTGGCCGCTTCTTTGGCTGAACGGTCTCGACCGGCGGCGCGAGCAATGTTATCCACTGAGCTACGGCATGCCACAGCTTCCGGCCCTCCTTGCCGTCCTTTCCTCGTACCGTGTCGATTGCCGTGCACAAACCGTCTGCAATCAACACCGGCCAATCCACCTTGATCCCTTCATAGGTGGCTATGATCATCCCTGCCCGATTTTTTGGCATGACAGGGGGTCGGGGGTACACGTGGCCGTACTCATGGAGCACTCGAGCTATCTCCCTGAATAGCGGATCTTCGCCGCCCTGCGTTCGATAGCCTTTGCCGGCTAGAGAGTACTCACTGAAATATCGGATGAGTTGCTCCGAGGTTGGGTTATCGATCTGAAAAATACCTCCCTCCGGAAGGCCTGTTAGCGCACGGATCGCTTCCTCGGTGATGACTTCTGTGTCGAGCCCCTTGATGACCCGGTCGGCTTCTTTGTGCGGTGGTGCCTCCATGATGGTCAAGAACCCATCCAGTCCGTGTTGCCTGAGCCATTTCCTGGCCGCTTCCGACAGCGTTTGTGGGTCCATGTCTGCTTCGAGGTCGAGGAAAGATGGCGAGGTAGAGTGGTGATGAGAGTGAGAGAGAGAGAGAGAGAGAGTTCAGAACGTGGGGGTTCTCTGAGTGCAGGTTCGCGTCTGATAAGCTTCAACCGCCTTGGTGCTTCTGTGCTTCTTGGCTCGCGAAATGAAAAGGTCTCCATGCGTTCTGCTTTTTCTCTGTGCGTCTTGGCGCCTTTTTCGAGCGTGCGCACGTCGTGTACCAATTAGTATTAAGTCATGTGGCGGCTCTTAAATGCCCACTACGTACCTTTTCGCTCCTTGCTTTCACGTCCGTTCATACCTCGATTTTTAATGATTTCTTTTCTTCTTTTTTTTTTTAATGACGGTATGTGATCTTACACATCCGTAGGTCCCTTCGGACCCTTACCGTTTTCCTTACGGGTTGCCGTGTCTTCCTTCGCCTCTGCTACGGGTTCCCCGTCGTCTTTTTCTTCTATCCGTACCGTTCCCGGACAGGTTCCCGGTATAGTGCCGGTGGGCTGCATAAACGGGTTACTTGGCATCGGTCCTTTATAGGGCTTTAGTCTAAATCCGTTGACCCACTTGCCTAGCACTTCACCGGCAAGTGTCCCTAACTGATAGGACCCGTTGTATTCCCGTGTCAGCCAATACGGGCCTGTCCATCTAAACCGGAGTTTACCCGGCATCTTGCCCATCCTCGTTTGGAATACTAGCACCGGCTTTCCGATTTCGAACATCTTTTCATTACCTTTCCGGTGACGGTCAACGAACGCTTTCCGTCGTCGTTGCTCCAGTTCCATGTGTAGGATGCTGGCAAGCCGTTGCTCCTCCAGTTCGCATAGTGCTGCTAGCCGCATTTCCTCCGACTCCTTTTCATTCAGCCGTTCCTGTAGTTGGATCCGTAAGCTTGGTACCTGAAATTCCACCGGCATGACCGCCTCTAAGCCGAACACTAACCGGAACGGCGTTGTCCGGATACTTGTTTTGTATGCCGTTCGGTACGCCCATAGCGCGCTATGGAGCTTTGTATCCCAGTCCGTCCGGTTTTCATTGACGATTTTGCGGAGAATGTTCTGGAGCGTTTTGTTGGTTGACTCTGCTAACCCGTTTGCTTGTGGGTAGTACGGTGTGCTCCGTTTATGGACCACGGCATAGAACGTTGTTAAGCTTTCAACTACCTGGCCGAGAAAGTGCCCCCCTTGGTCGCTGATTAATTCAATCGGACATCCATATCGGCACCAAATGTTCTCGTACAGGAATTTTGTTGTGGATGACGCGGTGTTGTCTCTCAAGGCCTTAGCCTCCACCCATTTAGTGCAATAATCTGTTGCCACGATGACATAACGATTACCCGTTCTCATTGCCGGTGGCTTGAACGGTCCGACAAAATCCAACCCCCACTTCTGGAATGGCTCTAGTGGAAGTACCGGTTGGTGTGGCATCCGTGCTTGCTCCGTAGGCTGGCCCATTCGTTGGCATAGGTCACATTCCTTAGCATACTTGACGGCGTCTTTTAACGTCGTGGGCCACCATAAGCCGCTCTGCCATACTTTCCTTGTCGTCGCTTCCCCGGCATAGTGTCCTCCGGCAACCCCATAGTGTGCTTCCCGTAAGATTACTTGTTTCTCGTCACTACGGACTGCCCGTCTCCATATTCCATCTGCTCCCTTGTGGTAGAGAGTGTCCCGTAACAGACAGAAATTGCGGCTCTGCACCGCCAGTCGTTTCCTCTCGTCTCGGTTCATTTCCTCCGGTGGCAGGCCCGTGCTTAGGAACTGGTGCATGTTTGTCAGCCACCTATCTTCTGATGCCACCGTGTCGTCCGCTGCCGTTTCCGGGGTGATACGGAATAACTCTGCGTCCGGGAATTCATCCGATACTCCGTCGCCTGATTCTCCGGACTCTCACCGGCTCAGGTAGTCTGCTACGGCATGCTGGATACCGGGTCGGTGGGAGATCTCGAATTCGAACTCCTGCAACAGCAAGGTCCAATGGGCCAACTTACCGGTCAGGGACGCCTTGGACACTAAGTACATGAGCGCCGAGTGATCCACATGAAAGGAGAACTTCCTTCCCAATAGGTAATGACGAAACTTTGTGACACTGTAGATCATGCCCAGGGCCTCCCGTTCCGTAGTTGAATAGTTCTTCTCCGCTTGGGACAGCTTCCGGCTAGCGTAATATACCGGTCGGTACCATTTGGGCTCCGTAAGTTGCATTAAGGCGCTGCCGATAGCGATGTCGGAAGCGTCAACGAACACATGAAATTCCTTGCTCCAATCCGGAGGCTGCACGACGGGTGCTTGCGACAAAAGTACCTTCAGGGCGTTGTATGCCTTATCCTCCGTATCCGTCCATTGGAACGGTGTCCGATGTACCGCGGTGTGTAATGGTGTAGCCAAGTCAGCCAAGTGACGGAGCATCCGGCTGTGCCACCGGATCTGTCCTAAGAATCGGCTTAGTGCTTTGGCCGTTTTCGGCGCCGGTGCCCCTAGTATCGCGTTTACTTTGTTCGGGTCGACCGCAATGCCCTCCTTGCTTACAATGTGTCCCAGTAAGATTCCACTTGACACCCCAAAGATGCATTTCGCTGGGTTTAAGCTTAGCCGGTATAACCTACACTTTTCAAGGCATAACCGTAGGTGCTGCAAATGGTCTTTTTCCCGGCTATAGACTGCAAAGTCATCCAGGAAAACCTGCATGAAGGCTGGAATGTATTCACCGAAGATCTCCATGAAGATTCGTTGGAAAGTTGCTGGTGCCGTTTTTAGTCCGAACATCATTACTACGGCAACAAACACCCCCCATTCGGTGACGAACGCTGTCTTCTCCTGGTCGTCAGGGTGCATCCGGATTTGATTGTATCCGCTGAACCCGTCTAAAAAGCTATAAACTTCATGGCCGGCGACGGCATCCAGTACTCCATCCGTGAACGGAAGAGGGAATGCATCCGTAATTGTGCCTGCATTTAGTTTCCTGTAATCTACACATACGCGGATTTTACCGTTCTTTTTTGGGACGACGACGATGGGGCTCAGCCACGTCGCTTTCTTTACCGGCTGGATGAAGCCCACTCTTAGGAGTTTGTCGATTTCCTCCTTCACTTTGGCGGCGTAGTTGGGGTTCATTCGGTAACGTCTTTGCGCCACTGGTTTCGCGTCCTTGCCTAAGTGGATCTGATGCTGATATAATTGAGGGTCCAGCCCTCGCATGTCTTCGTATGACCAGGCGAATACGTCGCGAAACTCCGTGAGAAGTTTGATCATCGCCGCTTTATCTTCCGGCTTCATCTCTTTGGCGATGTGTACCGGCTTTGATTCGTCCTTGCTTCCTAGGTTCACTTCGTCGAGCTGGGATGTTTTTACCCGTTGGGAAACGGCCATTTCCCGTTCCAACGCTTCCTGTGCTTGCCGTAATTCCCGAATCGAATCTTTGTCTGGTTCGGCTTCGGTTTCGTCCCGCTGCGGCAAGTATGGCGCTACGGCTTCAGCCACGTCAATCTCGAAGAGTGGTACGATCTTCGGGTGTTCCTCCAAGTACTGGGCTTCTTCGTCGTCTGCTAACCCTTCAAGCATGTTCACACATTCCGCATACAGCGGTGTGCATTCCTTACCGTTGCTCGTCCGTGGTTGTGTCGGTACCCGGACCTTGGCTTTTCCGCGCCGGAAGGTAATCATATTTTTCCGCCAATTTTGCTTGATGTGTGTTGTTTTCAACCATGGTCTGCCCAGCAACAGTGGGTACGCGCCTTGCGCCTGTAGCTGCAGCACGACAGCCGAGATGTGAAATGTGTGACCTCCTATGGTGACTTCCAATTTCCGTATTAAGCCCGTCGGCCGTACAGAGCTCGTATCCGCCATCCGTAGCCAGAACGGACATGGCTCCCATTCATGTATACCCAAGGCATCACACGTGTGGAGGCTTATTACGTTCACCCCGGAACCTCCATAGATTACTGTGCCGGGAAGTTCGTGCCCTTTGACAATAGCTGTAATCACCGGACTACTAGTGTCCACCACCGTCGGTCCCTCCTCCGGATTCGAGAAGAGGACTGGTGCCAGTGGGGCTACACCGTTTGTCATGACCGTTTTTAGTCCTTCCGTAAATCGCGGCACGAGCTACAAGAGTCTTCCTAATGGCAACGTGATCTGACATTCTTGCAGTGCTTGCCATGTCTCATTTTCTGCGTGGCTACCGCCGGCACTCCCTATGGTATTTGCCTTTTGCCGTTCCGCGTCCGCGACGTTCCTTTCATTGGCTTCCTTCACCCATTCCGTCGCCTGTTTTTGTATGGCCTCTTGTGTTTCCCACTCTTTGGTCATGCCTTTCGACCGTGTGGTTACTTGCTGTAAATCCGCCACTTCCGGAACCACCATATTAACTGCTGGTCGTTTATCGTAGCTCTTTGTCGGGCACTGGTTACTGTAGTGGCCTTCCTGCCTGCAGTAGTAGTAGTACGCTTTACGGGTATTGCTGGATTCAGCATTGCTGGTAGCCGGAGTCGGTCCCGTAGTGAGTGGTGCATTCTGTGCCGGTTGGCTCCTTGGGGTTCCATGTTCCGGGTCCCTAGGGTGACCACCTTTCTTGAAATTACGTTTCTTATTATTCTTATTTTTATTTCGGTAGTCCTGTCGTGGTGGATCGTAAAATCGGTCGTAGTCCTCCTGGTGCCTTCGGTAACCAGGGGAATGGTCTCTGTCGTATTGCTCGTGTCGTCTGTTGGACTCCCGATAACGGTCCGATCGCTCATACCGGTCGTAGTTATCATGCCGATCCCCGTACCGGCCATCATTCTCTTGTCTGTCTCCATACCGGACATCCTGTGCCGGTCGGTACCGGTTCATTCTTTGCCAACGATCTTCATCTTCGTCTCGGCTGCTTCTTGGCTCGATCCGTCGGACGGGTGGTGCTTGTCGGTTTAGCAGGTTACACTCGCACCGATCCGTTGTATGACTCTTGGATTGACAAATCACACACTGGGTTCGCATGGTGCACTCCACTACCGAGTGTCCGGCATTCAAGCAGATTGTGCATTGAATTGCCTGCCGGAACCGAAGATCTTCATCGGTGGGTAACGCTCGTTGCAGTGCTCCCAGTGTAAGCCATGAGCTTGACTTTTCCATTTCTCTGACCCGGTCAATGACCTGGTCAATGGTGCTTCCTCGAAAGTCGATCACCGTACACACCGTGCGTAACGGTTCCCGGAGTGCGTTTAAAAATATCGTCCGTAATTCCTCCTCCGGGGGTGCACGGGCAAGCTGGCTATGCATTCGTTGGAAACGGATGACGAATTGGGGAATGCTTTCCCCTGCCTCCTGTCGGATCGTATAAAACAGGCCCACCATTATCGTCTGGTCGACCTCCTTGTGGAAAAAATGCAAGAATTTTGCTTTTAATTCTGCAAAGGTTGTGATGGTCGCCGGGTCCTGCGTCCGCCGCCATCGTGCCGCTGGTCCTTCCAACGTGACCCCGAATTCCGCTATCTTCGAGTGTTCTTCTTCCTCCGGTGTCAATCGCTGGGACGCGTGATTTGCTTCCCATGTCTGCTCGAAGGCATGAACATGCGCTTCCGCGTCCGGATCATCGCGATACTTTGAGTATTGGAACGGCATGTCGTCGTCCAGTATTAGGCCGCGGTTTAGTGGCGTTTGTTGATATCTTTCCGGTTTTCTCTCCGGTTCCACTTCCGGTTCTTTTTCCGGTTCTTCTTCCGGTTCCTTCACCGGCTCTTCTTCCGGTTCCTTCACCGGCTCTTCTTCTGGTTCCTTCACCGGCTCTTCTTCCGGTACCTTCGCCGGCTCTTTCGTTGGTGTCGGTGGCTTTGCTTCTTCCACTTCCGGTGTTGGTGGGTTGACGGCTTCCGTTTGCGGTTCCGGATAGCCCTGGTCGAACGGTTCCGGTTCTGGAGTCGGCACGGTATCCGACCCGTCGTCCTCCGGGCCGCCGGGGGTATCGTTGCTGCTCCGGTAGTTCGTGTGCACGCTGTATCCCCCTTCAAAATCCGATTCGTAGGCTGAAAAGGCTTCTGCCTCGTTTTCTCCGCTTGCCAGCGCCTCGAGGAGGCATTCGGTTTCCCGGAGACTACTTAGACTGCTTCCGTCGTCCTGGTCGCGAGTTTGCTGTAACCGAAGAGATTCCTCCGCGACTCTCCGGATCACGTTGGAGAACGAACGATCCGAGCGAATTTCGTGCGCTGCTTGCTGGAAAGTCTCACGCCGTCTTTGCCATTCGGCGAGGCGTCGAGCTCGGTCTGTAACCAGGTCGTGCGTTGGTCTAGTCATCCATTAAGCCGTCGTTCGCTGCGAGAAAGCAGGAATCGTGGTCGCCAAAACTGTGTTGTTCTCTGACCGGACAAGGCCTAACACAAGGTGTCACGGAGACACTTCACCAAAGGGTGATTACGGCATAGGATTATGACTCAACGATTACACCGACTTAAGTAGGTTACACGATTAGAGCGCTTTTGTTAATTACACGCGTAAGATATAACAGTAATTACAGAACGGAAATCAACACAGAAGTATAAACACAATACGCTCTATTAATTATCCGCTACGATTACAATGGGGTCCGGGCCTTTAAATAGGTTTTCGGCCCGTAGTACAAAACGGTGCCTATCGCACCTATTCGGGATCCGTCCGGATCTGGAACGGCATACCGTTTCCAGTCCGTCCGTCCACACTATGCTTATTTACAACCATACTTAATTAATTCCTTCACTCCGTATTTTGGACTCCTTGCCGGCCGGTAACTAGTCCACGATCCATACGAAACAAATTCTCCAAACTTGTCAATGATGCGAGTGGATCTCAAACCACCCAGATAGAAAAAAACCTCGAAGCAAAACACCCAACTTGCACATATCAACTGCTAACGTCAACTTGACAACACGGAGAATGTGACATTGCGTTCCACACTTGCCCAATAGGACACTCCTAGTGTGGTAGTCCGGGTTGCTTTCCTTGTCGTTGTTACCAACCCCCTGTCTGAACAAGTGATGCAAGGTCCGCAACGTGGAACGTGCTCCCCACCCCCACGTTCCTCTCGGGATTAGATGGAGAGAGCTCGAAGGCTCCCAAGGACACTTCTTTGGAAGGAGGTAGTACGGACACCGGGCTATCTACGTTCATCGATGTAGCACACTTGGAACCATATGTGTCCCATTGTAGCCCCCACGTGCTTAGTGTTTGAGTGCTAGTGGGTTCTAGTTTAATGTGCACGTGCCCACACACCCCTACATGCACGTGCGAGTGCACACATTTATGTATACATGTTATCGTTGCTCGACAAGTTCTCACGCGAGAAGGAGAATGTGCTATAGGTTGCGCCCAAATTGTCTAGGAACAATATGACACCTAGGACTAGTCTAGACGTGTGGGAGGGTGGACTAGTTGGAATAGGTCTTGGTGAGTGACATGCATGTGCTCTGATTGCATGGCCATGTGTATATAAAGGTCGAGGGAGCATTGTCAATGCAATCCATTAGGAGACAAGCACTCAGACATACCTGTACCGGTGTCGTGCCTTTCGACACTAGATCATTCCGTGAGTCGGGTGGAAATCGCCAAGGTTTTGGACTAGGAGGAGAATTTAAGATAGATAAACATATGAATAGATTGAAAGAGAGAGAGATGGAAAACTCGTGAATCCCACGAGCATAATGTATGCATTTTATTACTATTTAGAAACTCTAATAGTTTTTACAAGAAACAACCCAAAATTTCCATACCCCAATTACATTTTGCGTCCCTCCTTATATAGTGATGGGAGAGGTTAAGTATGGTAAGCCTCATGCCTTTTTATTCTAACTAAAGTGTTCATGCACACTAGAGGTGCATGAGTAGCTTTTTCTATCATGCATTTTCTAAAAGTGTTCATTTACACTAGATGTACATGAGTAGCTTTTTCTATTAAGTTTTTTTTTTCCTAACTATAGTGTTCATGCATGCTAGATGTGCCTGAGTAGCTTTTGTTTTCTAACTACAGTGTTCATGTACGCTAGATGTGCATGAGTAGCTTTTTCCTAGAAAATATGCTTGAGGATAACCTTTTTGTATATGGGTTAAAGCACGCTAAAGGGTACCAACTTTTGGCCAAAATTTTAGTACTCATTCGATGAGGAAGAAAACTTAAAAATGTAAAAAATTTCCAATATTGTTGTTTTAAAAGTTGATCATCACTTCAAAAACTTAAAATTAAAAGTCATATTCAATGAAAATGGATTTCAAATCTGAAAAAACATTGGACATCCTTCCATTGTTATGTCTGTGTCCAAGTGTCCCTCTTGTAGTCAATTTCATTTGAGGTTGTCGGTCCACAATCCTAGGTAATGTTGTACGGGGATCTTAATCGTGAAGATAATCAATCAATCAGTCTCTCTCTCTCTCTCTCTCTCTCTCTCTCTCTAAGCTCTCTGTAAGTTCACTCTGGCCATCGTTTTCTACATTATATAGCTCATTGGAAAGCTCTTTCAGCGAGCTTTCTAAAGAATGTTCATTTATTGAATTTCGTTACCGTGGCGAGAAGTTATGAGCATTTTCATCTGTAACCATCTTTGCCTCACGGTTCCTCAAACGCAAGGTAGATTTTGAAGCTCTAAATCGAGTGAAAGGTACATTTTCTCCCCTTCCCTCTCTGTCTCTCTCTTCCCGTAGGGTTTGTCCCTACAATGGCAAATACTCGTAAAGCCGCCGCAAAGTTCAAGGGTATGATTGATAATGAGCCGAGATCACCAACAAATCTCGATTCCAATGCAATGGACAAAATGCTTATGAGTCACTTGATTTCTTTTGAAGAAACCATAAACAAGCAAGGTGAAGAGATTAGGACGTTAATGAAAGAGAATGCTAAGTTCCAAAGTGTTGTCATTGAGAATGAAAGTCTTAAACAAGTGGTTGCAAAACTTCAAGAAGAGATTCAAGAATGTAAAAGAGCTTCTTTCGAAACAAATGAGTGCCTTAACAAGATTGAGTTAAAGGAAGCATTAAATGAAGAAAAATTGGACACGATGAGGCGAGATGTAAGTGAGAGGAAAAATGTATGTACAACGAAGTCATGGGCCGATGTATGTGGTGGGGATGTGCTATCAAATTCATCTAATATGCATGTGATGCATCAAGAGAAGAATATAGAAAGCATAGATGTCCGAGAATTGAAAGAACGTGAACGACGATCAAAGAACATTGTCGTCCGTGGGATTAAAGAAGAGAGTATGGAAACACCCGCATCCCTTGGAAAGGTCATTGGTGAATTTTTTAGCATGCATTATGGGATGTCAGATGTGAATGTATATGGGGCACACCGAGTTGGGAAACATGGTGTTACTCACTCCGGAGAAAGGCCTATTGTATGCACAATGACAGATGATACAAAGCGGCGGATCATACTCGAAAATAGTTCGGTATACCTCAAAGGTACTCAATGCTTTGTGAGTGAAGATCGTATTATCTCACAATAAAATGCTCTCCGTAAAGCATATGAAGAAACATTGAAAAACAAGGTTAAGGATGTGCCTAAAGATGGAAATGTAGGCAAATAGGGACACGTGATCTATGAGACTAACCCACGCCTTTTATGACTATGCTTTTGGAATTGCAATGGATACCCATGGAATGCGGGATTTGGCATAGATGAGTTCACCGATGACTCGGATATCACACTTCTTGTTGAAACATGGGAGCATGATACTAAAAGGATTCAAGGTTTAGGAAACTATAATGTACACTTTTTGATATGGAAGAAAAATCTAAGACAAAGAAGAGGACAAGGAGGGGTGGCATGTTTGATTAAGAAGGAAATGGAGAAATATGTGTCAATCATAAAAAATGATGAACATAAATGTTACATATGGCTCAAAATAGAAACACCTAATGATTTTCCCACTTTTGTAGTTGGATGTTACATTCCTCATCAAGATTCTAACTTTTATGCTTGTTTGGATAAAGGTCAACCTTTTGCCAATCTAGAAGACGATGTTGCTTATTTCAAATCCAAAGAGGAAGTTATTGTCTTTGGTGACATGAATGCTCATACAAGACGTTTCCAACTTGATTCACAAGAATCTTTCATGCCACATATCTCAAGGATGCAAGAGGATATGCAAATGTATAGTCGCTCTTCTAGCGATGAAAAAGATCCGGACCAATTTGGGAAGTTACTCCTACAAATGTGCAATAGTACCGGATTGCTTATTACAAATGGTATTTCCTTATGGCCCAACACTAATGGTTTTACATGTAGAAAACACAACGGAAATAGTGTGATTGACTATGTGCTACTTTCTGAAGGTATTTTGGATCGTACACATAAATTCTCACTTGGTGAATGGACACCGGAATCCGATCATAGGCCTTTATGTATTGATCTCAAATGTATGCATAAGTTTGATTGTGAGAAGGCTATTGAAGTTAATAAACAACCGCACTTGAGCATGAACCTTAAACGAGCACCCATGTATTCCAAGATGGTTGAGGATATGTTACAAATGACAAAGATACAACATGGTGCCACACTAGAACGCAAATGGGAAGCTTTCAAGAAAGTCATTCTCTCATGTACAAACAAATGTTTTTTGACCCCTTATTCAAAGAAAGAGAAGAATATGGGAAGTTACTCAACAATTTATCCAAACGCAAGAGAAATCACATGCATGTGCTAAAATTTGGGGAAATCTAAAGGGGAAACGTGTTGAGAGTTATGGTGACTTAACTCTTCACGACTTGTCTATGCATTGTAAGAATTTATATGAGTTATCTCTTGCCGGAGTGATGATGTGCTATGGTTCTCTTTCACATATGCCTCCCTTCTTTACAATTGAAGATATATGCATAGGACTTAAGAAATTGGCCTCTCGAAATGCAAGCGATCTTCAATGTATAAAGGCTAAAATGCTAAAATGGACGGGAAAGGAAGCACATATATGGATAAGTGATATGTTTAATGATGCATTGCAACATGGTATGCCGTACGATTGGAGTACAAATTGGATCAAACCTTTACATAAAGCTAGAGATATAAATAATGTAAACAACTATCCAACCATCATGGTTGTCTCATTAAAGGCAAAACTATTTGGATGTATAATGGAATCAAAGATAAGTCTATGGGCTGAAAACAATGGTAAGAGAGCTTATGGAAAAGCTGGCTTTCGGAAACACCATAGCACCATGGATCACCTTATCACCTTTCGAGTATTAATGGAGGAAAGTCGCCTTAGAGGTAAAGGTTTATATTTTTGCTTTGTAGACTTCAAGAAAGCTTTTGATATGGTACCTCATGAGCATCTTTGGAGGCGAATGGAAGAACTTGAGGTGCCAAGTGAATATATGCTTGCAATTTCCCTAATTTATGAGAAGGTTATATGTTGTGTGCACATGAGAGATAAACTTTTAGATTTTTTCAAAAGCACTATTGGTGTTAAGCAAGGATGCCCACTCTCACCAACACTATTTGGTCTATGCATTGATGAATTGGAAGAAATGGTTACCAAGTTTGCAAAGGAAGAATGTGTTGAAGAAGTTGCCCTTGGTAATGTTGTGATTATGCTTTTGCTATATGAAGATGATGTAGTGTTTTTTGCAAATACTTTACGAGATGCACAAAAGCTTATGAAGGCATTGGAAAAATTTTGCATGCATACTAAATTAAGTGTCAAAAGCTCTAAAACTAAGATTATGCTTGTGAAGAGACAAAAAAGAGATAAACCATGCATTATGTACAACAATGAGCCACTTGAATGTGTGGAAAGCTTCACATATCTTGGCCTTGAGGTTCCTTCAAATCATAGATGGAATGAATGTGCTACATGCCCCTCAAAGGTGGGTAAGCGAGCATACTATGCATTTGAGAACACATGCAATCTTGGAGATATGAAGTGTTGGGTCCTCAAGAAATATCTTTTCGACACTTTGGTGACACTAGTTCTTCTCTATGGGGTGGAAGTATGGGGCGGTAGCATCCCTAAATCTATGTGGAAAGAGTTTGAAAATGCCCAAAAACATTTTCTTACAAAGTTTCTACAAGTTAAGAAACAAACGCCCTACACCCTCCTCCTTGAGATGAGATCGCTTCCCATTGAGATCATGGGCATGGAAAGGGTTGTTGAATACATGCTTAAGGTTCAAAAAATTCCCTCACATTGACTTCCTAGAATTGCGTGGGAAGCAAGCAAAAAGATCCAAAAGAAGCATAAAAGCAAAATTTTGTGTTCCGGTTGGATGCAAGATATAGAAAAATGGTTTGGTAGATGGGATGCAAGACACTTGCTTCATGATACATCATTAGATTCCTTTGTAAATGAGGCCTTTTTGCAATGCCAATGTATCATGACATGGGACAAATGTGGAGGTTCACGCTTCACACATTATACTACACATGTTGCACCTAACTATAAAACCATATTCTTTGCGGAACGGGGAAATCGTACACATCGATACATGTTAGAGCCCATACCGTTATCTACCATTCGAACCATTGCTTCCATGCGACTTAGCTCACATGCATTGCGATGTGAAATAGGGCATTGGGGCACAAGTTATGAGAGTGGTCGGCTATGCACACTTTGCCCTAAACAAGTTCGCGAGTCTGAGTATCACACTTTGATACAATGCTCTGCCTTTGATCATATTCGACGATGCTTTCCACATCTCTTCGACCGAGCCCAATCCTTGCATGAATTCCTCTTACAACCACAATGTGCACTCTCGATTGCAACATTCATTGGTAAAGTTCTTGAACATCGAGAGTCACTACTCACTTTCACACGTATCACGTGAAATGTAATATTTTTGGTCTCATAGGTCATATTTGACCTCCAAAGACGATAATATAATCTCAGTCTCTGTCTCTGTCTCTGTCTCTGTCTTTCTGTCTGTCTCTCTCCTTCCCCCTTCTACTCGGTGATTCCCTAGGTTCATACCTCCTCTTTCTCTCTCTCACTCTTTCCTCCCCCCTTCTACTCGTTGTTTCCCTAGGTTCGTACCTCCTCTCCCTCCCTCCCTCTCCGTCTCTCTGTTCCACCTTCTGCACAGGTTTCTCCGCGTTCTTTGCTCACTCTGCAAACTCCAAGCATTCCCTACTCGTCGTGTCCTCTCTTCAACAATAGTACGCTTGTTATTTAACCACGTTCTCTACAAACTCTCCTTGTCGTGACCCATCTGCATCCTCCAAGTGTTCTCTACTCACTGTGTCCTCTTTGCATCGACCTCTGCTCTGCTGGCCACATTCTCTCTCTCTCAAGTGTTCTCTGCTCATTGTGTCCTATTTGCATTGATCTCTGCTCTACTGGCCGCATTCCCTCTACCTCCAGGTGTTCTCTATTCACTGTGTTATCTTTGCATCGACGTCTTTGAACAACCTGTGCTCGTTTTGTTCCCTCTACTTGGTGTGTTCATTTGCTTGCAACCCGTGCTTCAAACGTGTCCCCTCTGCAACGACTTGAGCAACGACATTTGCAACCATAATGACATTTGGGAAGGTAATCCTGCTTTAGGTTTACTTTCATGTTTTGCTACATGTTCGATTCTGTCTGTTGTTGTTTAGGGTTTTGTTGTTGTTGTTGTTCGTGTTGTTCTCCTTTGATCATTTGAGAGTCTTGTACATGCATATGCTTAAATTTGAGAGTCTTGTACATGCATATGTGATTTTCTGCAAGTGCTTGAATTTTGTACATGTTGATGTCATATGGAAAGAGGGTTCTATGATGGTACAATGCAATATTCTTGTAGGTTTTGTTAAATGATCTTGTTCTTGTACTTGTTCTTTTCTATCTGTGGTTGTCCTTTTTGTTGTTCTTGTTTTTTGTGTTATTCTCCCTTAATCATTTGAGAGCCTTGTACATATATATGTTTGAATATGAGAGTCTTGTACATGCCTATGTCATGTTCTGCATATGCATGAATTTTGTACATGTTGACATATTGAAAGAGGGTTCTTGATCTTGTTCTTGTCTATCTGTGGTTGTCTTTTTTGTTGTTCGTATTGTTCTTGTTTTCCTACCTGATTTAGTATTGTTATGATGCATGTATATGCTGTGTATCGGGAGTTAACATTATATTTCATGTTCGGCATTTCCTTGAATTTTATACATGTTGACATATGGAAAGAGGGTGCGTTGTTGGAGTTCTTGGTGTTAAATATTATTGTGTTGAGGTTAAATTGTTGTTGATGTTTGTGTTTTCCTCCTATGTGCACTTTTAAGATAGTCTTATACATGCTTGAATCTTGTTGTTGAGCCAACTTGCAGTATGTTTTGGGTTGTTATGTCCAATTGTTGTTCTTATTATGCCTTATTTACTGCAATGATGAAAAATGACAGTTGTGCATGATTTAATGTTAATTACTATTGTTGTGCGTGTGAGGCGAAGAAGAGAGACAAGACTCACATGACAAGGAAGACACCCACGAAGAAGAAAATGGTCAAAGAAAAAGCCAACACACTGTGCAAGGAAAGAAAAAGGACCCCCCTCAAAGAAAGTTAGATGACCCCCACTAGAGGGAGGTCGAAGTTTTCAACAACTCAGGGCAAGAAGATGTACACAAACATCCTTCGAGGTACAAAATTAGGATGGGGTAATTTCCTTCATGCACGACCTGACACTTATGAAGACCTAGACATGTGGATGATGAAAACTTGGGGCTCATCACAATCCGAGACAATGAGAGGTTTCCACATCACTCAATTGAACAAGGATTATATCACTAAACTAAAGTCACATTATGAACAAGTTTATGATACGAAACATGTCCGAAACAATGAGGTAAGAACTATTTTTGCAGGTACATTTGCATGTGAACTCCATGCTGGCATTGAAGTTGATTGGGAAGATTTTGCTCATCATCAATCATCACATTATAGACAACCACAATTACTTCTTCGACCGGTCCCGGATGATGTGCATCCCCAGTATATGTCTTGTCAGACCCAAGTGTTTCATTGAGAAGGTCCGGTTATGGGCCTTCTTCAACATCTGTATCTTGACTTGGTCTCGTCCGACAATCAACATGTCATCCACGTACAGGAGCAATATCAGGAAATCTCCTCCATCAAATTTCTTCACAAACACGCAGTGATCGGCCTGTGTCTTGTGGTACCCTTGATCGGTCATGAAGGAGTCAAACTTCCGGTACCATTGCCGGGGAGCTTGCTTCAGTCCGTATAAGCTCTTCTTCAGCTGGCACACCAAGTGCTCCTTCCCTTTCTTCTCAAATCCTTCTGGTTGATGCATGTAGATCTCTTCTTCGAGGTCTCCGTGTAGGAATGCCGTCTTGACGTCCAATTGCTCTACCTCGAGGTCCATGCTTGCGGCTATGCCCAATACCGTCCGGATGGATGTCATCTTTACTACCGGGGCAAAGATCTAATCGAAGTCCACTCCTTTCTTCTGCTGGAAACCCTTCACCATGATTCGGTCCTTATACCTTGGTGGATTTCCAGCGTCTCCCGGTTTCAGCTTGTACACCCACTTATTCCGGAGTGCCCTCTTTCATTTCGGCAACTCCACCAATTCGTATGTGTGGTTCTCATGCAGGGAATCCATCTCATCCTGCATGGCACTCAACCACTTGTGGTTGTGGGTGTCTCCCCTTGCTTCTTCAAAGCTTTCCGACTCCCCCTCATCGGTTAGCAACACATGCTCTGCATCCGGAAATCTTCGGCGGCTCTTCTCTCCCGGACAGGATATCTCCGTCCTTGGTTTCTGACTGTTGGTTCCTCCGTTTGTTCCGAATCCGATTCCGACTTGGGATCTTGTCCGGTTCCGGTGTCTTCTTCTTCTTCTTCTTCTTCTTCTTTAGTCAGTTCGGTTTCCTATCCGTATCCGGCAGTTTGTCGAGTGTCATCCAGTTACCGGCTAACATCCGGTTTTCAACCGAGTATATCCTTATGTCCTCAAGCCGGTTTTCAATGGATGATCCGGAGTTCATTAACTTCTTCTCCGACTCCCAATCGGCATTGGTCCTGTCTTCCATGAAGACTATGTACCGACTCCATAACACCTTTCTGTCGACTAGATCCCACACCCGGTAACTAAACTCATCATCGTCGTATCCAAGGAATATGCGAGACACCTGAACACCTTCAGATGCCGGTAAGACACATCATTCTTGGTCCTTACTTTCTGCGGTGAGTCTCCGTCCAAGGGTACTAAGGGTGATCTGTGTTGGGAACTTGACGTTCCTTATGTCCGACGCTCGGCCACAACCGAGATTCTTTACATACACAGCAAAACAGGTAATTAAAACGCGACACAAAAGAGGAGAAATGGTGCACAGGAGGTATACGTGGAAAACCCCAAAAAATTAGGGGGAAAAACCACGGCAGCCCACAAGCTGCAAACTGTCACTATGCAGAAGTATACAACAGTGAGATCACTGAGGCAACGACCTCGTGCTCTCAGATCTTCGCCACAGCCGGCGGTTACAACAGAGGCAGGCAACGACCTCGTCTCTCTCTCTCTCTCTCTCTCTCTCTCTCTCTCTCTGTACAGTTACGCGCTCTGATTTCTTCTTGCACCAACAAGGAAGAAAAATAACAACTAGAATGACTGTACAAAACAACAACACACACGTATAACTAAAAGTTTGCCCTAAGTCATATTTTACTAATATGACTTTTCGGCTATTTACAAATGTAGCCTTGATGGGCTCCATCCGGCTCTCCGCAGTCGGGTACTTCCCATCCGGTTCATACCGGGCCTACACCATCCGACTCTCCGCAGTCGGGTACTCCTCATCCGGCTTTCCGCAGTCGTGTACTCCTCATCCGGCTTCATACCGTTTCGGCCGAGGTCGATAGACCTCGGCCGAGTTTGTTCGTCGGCACTGTTCTTCTCCCTTCCCATCCGGAGGGACCTGTCTACCAACAAACTCCCCCTTCACTCCGGCATGGGGTGTCTTTCCAGCCCGATCCTCTTCCGGCATGCGTCCAGTTTGTCGGGTGTCAGCACTTTGGTCAGCATATCTGACCTGTTCTCGGCCGTGTGGATCTTTGCCAATGCGAACTCCTGGTCATCTACCCTTTCCCGGATCCAGTGATACCTCCGCTGGATATGCTTCGTCCGGGAATGGTAGGCTGCATTCTTAGCAAGGTGGATGGCACTTTGACTGTCGCAGTAGAGTCGGTATTCCTCTTGCCGGATACCGAGCTCCCCGATGAAGTCCTTCATCCATAATATTTCCTTGCCGGCTTCCACAGCTGCCATGTACTCCGCCTCTGTGGTTGACAATGCAACCGTCTTTTGCAGCCTCGACTGCCACGAGACAGCTCCCCCTGCATATGTCATCACATACCCGGATGTAGACGGGCTGGTATCCACATCAGCCGACATGTCCGAATCAGTGAAACCGTCCAGTTGAGGTTTTCCGGTGCCGAATCGGAGACACATATTTGAAGTGCCCTTCAAATACCGGAGTATCCACTTGACCGCGTTCCAATGCTCCTTGCCGGGGTTGCTCATAAACCGGCTCACCACTCCGACTGCGTATCCAATGTCCGGTCGGGTACAAACCATTGCGTACATCAAGCTCCCGACGGCAGAGGCATATGGAATCTTCATCATATCTGCCTTCTCTCCTTTTGTCTTCGGGCTTTGCTTGCCGGACAACTTGCAGTTTGCCGGAAGTGTCGATCTGACCGGTTTTGCATCTGACATGTTGAACCGGTGAAGCACCTTTGTCACATACTTCTCCTGTGACAGCCATAGTTGCTTCACTGACCGGTCCCGAATGATGTGCATCCCCAACATCTGTCTTGCCGAACCCAAGTCCTTCATTGAGAAGGTCCGGTTGAGAGCCTTCTTCAGCATCCGTATTTTTCCTTGGTCTCGTCCGACGATCAACATGTCATCCACGTACAGGAGGAGTATCAGGAAGTCCCCTCCTTCGAACTTCTTCACAAACACGCAGTGATCGGCCTGCGTCTTGTGGTACCCTTGATCGGTCATGAAGGAGTCGAACTTCCGATACCATTGCCGGGGAGCCTGCTTCAGTCCGTACAGGCTCTTCTTCAACCGGCATACCAGGTGCTCCTTCCCTTTCTCCACAAATCCTTCCGGTTGCTGCATGTAGATCTCCTCTTCGAGGTCGCCGTGAAGGAATGCCGTCTTCACGTCCAGCTGCTCTACCTCGAGATCCATGCTTGCTGCTATACTCAGCACCGTCCGGATGGAGGTCATCTTTACTACCGGGGCGAATATTTCGTCGAAGTCCACGCCCTTCTTCTGCTGGAACCCCTTCACCACGATCCTGGCTTTGTATCTCGGGGGGTTGCCGGCATCTCCCGGTTTCAACTTGAACACCCACTTGTTTCGAAGTGCCCGCTTTTCTTTCGGCAGCTCCACCAATTCGTACGTATGGTTCTCATGCAGGGAATCCATCTCATCCTGCATGGCACTTAACCATTTTCGGCTGTGGGTGTCTTCCTTCGCTTCTTCGAAGCTTTCCGGCTCCCCCTCATCGGTTAGCAGGACATGTTCTGCATCCGGAAATCTCCGGGGCGCCCTTCTCTCTCTGAGAGGATATCTACGTCTTCGGACTTCGGTAATCGGTTCCTCCATTTGCTCTTCATCCGAATCCGATTCGGGGTCTTGACCGGTTCCGGTCTCAGCTTCCTCTACTTCTTCTTCTGCCGGTTCGGTATCCTTTCCGTAACCGGCTGGTTCCTCGAGTGCTAACCGGTCTCTTGCCGGTTGGGTCTGCTCATTGTAGAGTCTATCCTTACCGGTCGACTCGGAGTTCACTATCTTCTTCTCCGACTCCCAGTCGGCGAGCGTCTTGTCCTCCATGAAGATAATATCTCGACTCCGGAATACCTTCTCGTCGACCGGGTCCCACACTCGATAGCCGAACTCATCGTCATCGTAACCGAGGAATATGCATGGCCGGGTCTTTGGATCTAGCTTTCCTCTCCGGTCCTTTGCTACATGCACGTACGCGAGACACCCGAACACCCTTAGATGCCGGTAGGACATTTCCTTACCGGTCCATACTCTCTGTGGCGTGTCTCCGTCCAGGGGTACTGAGGGTGATCTGTTTATCACATATGTCGCCGTCGACAGTGCCTCAGCCCAAAACTTCTTGGGTAGTTTTGCATGCGTTAGCATACTCCGGACCCTCTCCATTATGGTCCGGTTCATCCTCTCGGCCAGTCCGTTTAGTTCCGGCGTCTTCGGCACGGTAAATTCGAGCCGGATTCCCTTCGAGCGGCAGTACTCCTCGAACTGCCCCCGGTACTCACCTCCGTTATCTGCTCGAACCGCCTTCAGCTTCCGGCCGGTTTCTCTTTCCACTCTCGCGTGGAGCTCTTTGAAGACGGATAACACCTGATCCTTAGTCTTCAGCGGTGTGGCCCACAGCTTCCGGCTGTGGTCATCTATGAACGTCACGAAGTACTGCGCTCCGGCATGTGACTTCGTGTCTACTTGACAAACATCCGTATGCACCAACTCCAGTGGTGCATTACGTCTCATCGGTGGCCTTGGTCGGAAGGAGGTCCGGTTCTGCTTACCGGCCAGACAATCAGTGCACTTCTCTAAGTGCACGTTCTTCACTGGAATGAGGTTGTCGTCTCCAAGCCTCTTCATCCCATTCTCACTCATGTGACATAGCCTCTTGTGCCACAGCTCACCGGCAGTGTCGGAAGCCACGTTCACTTCTTCCGGACGTAACCGGGCATTCATCAGGTACAGTGTGTTTACCTTCCGGGCCCGAGCCACAATCAGGCTCCCTTTGCTGAACTTCATGACACCGTTCCGGATGCTACCCGTGTAGCCTTCATCATCTAGCCGACCGGCTGATATCAGGTTCAGACGAACTTCCGGAACGTGTCGGACATCTTTCAACAGCAACTTGCATCCGGTTGGTGTTGTCAGCCACACGTCTCCTATGCCGACAATTCGGCATGTTCCTTCATTCCCCATCCGGACACAGCCGTGATCACCGGCTGAGTAGGATGAGAAGCATTTCCGGTCCGGGGTAAGGTGGAACGACGCTCCGGAGTCTACCACCCAGGTCATCTCGTCGCCGGCATGGTTTATCTCACTCTCCTCGGTGATGAGCATCAACTCCTCTTCACTTGCCGCAATTGCCGTCGTTCCCTTCCGGTCTGGCCCCCTCCGGTCTTTACCGTTTCGGTCTGTACCGTTCCGGTTCGGGGTTTGCTTCGAATCGGTACCGTCGGTTTCCTTGTCTTTACGGAAATGCCGACAGTTCTTTTGGAAGTGTCCCGGCTTGCCGCAATAGAAGCAAGTCGGCCTTCCCCTTGACTTTGATCGTGTCCCCGACTTCTCCCGGTTCAGGGGACTACGGTTTCTATGTCTTCCGCGTTCCGATTCGGCAAGGAGCGCTTTGGAATCGGAGTTCGTATCTTTGTCTTTCCGACGAGCCTCCTCATCTAGCAAGCTCGATTTTACTCTTGCTAGGGATAGCCGTTTTCCTTCCGGCCCAGCGTTGCCCAAAGTAACAACCAACGTTTCCCAGCTATCCGGGAGGGAACCGAGCAGGAGTAGCGCTAGGACCTCATCGGCAAGAGGTACTTCCAATGACGTTGCCTGGTGAATCAGCCCCTGGAAGGCATTCATATGCTCCGCCATGCTGGAGCCATCTTGGTACCGGAGTCTTACAAGCTTCCGGAATACCGACGCCTGATTGACAGCATTTTTGTTCTGGAACATTGTGCCGATCTTCTCCCAGAGCTCATGAGCCTTACTCTCTTCATTGAAGTTGTTGTACAGGCTCATGTCGATGAAGCACCGTATGTACGCCGTTGTCTTCATGTGCATCACCTCCCATATCGCGGCGTCGATTTTGTCCGGTCTCTTGTCCCCGAACTGAACCGGCAGCCAGAGGTCTTTAACCACGAGCATGTCCCTCATCTTCGACTTCCACACTGAATAGTTGGAGCCGGTGAGCTTGAACATGCCGCCAAACGATTCGTCCATTTTCTGTGTCGATTTCGCTCTGATACCACTTGTTGGGAACTTGACGTTCCTTATGTTCGACGCTCGGCCACAACCGAGATTCTTTACATACACAGCAAAATAGGTAATTAAAACGCGACACAAAAGAGGAGAAATGGTGCACAGGAGGTATACGTGGAAAACCCCAAAAAATTAGGGGGAAAAACCACGGCAGCCCACAAGCTGCAAACTGTCACTATGCAGAAGTATACAACAGTGAGATCACTGAGGCAACGACCTCGTGCTCTCAGATCTTCGCCACAGGCGGCGGTTACAACAGAGGCAGGCAACGACCTCGTCTCTCTCTCTCTCTCTCTCTCTCTCTCTCTGTACAGTTACGCGCTCTGATTTCTTCTTGCACCAACAAGGAAGAAAAATAACAACTAGAATGACTGTACAAAACAACAACACACACGTATAACTAAAAGTTTGCCCTAAGTCATATTTTACTAATATGACTTTTCGGCTATTTACAAATGTAGCCTTGATGGGCTCCATCCGGCTCTCCGCAGTCGGGTACTCCTCATCCGGCTCTCCGCAGTCGGGTACTTCCCATCCGGTTCATACTGGGCCTACACCATCCGACTCTCCGCAGTCGGGTACTCCTCATCCGGCTTTCCGCAGTCGGGCCTACACCATCCGACTCTCCGCAGTCGGGTACTCCTCATCCGGCTTCATACCGTTTCGGCCGAGGCCGATAGGCCTCGGCCGAGTTTGTTCGTCGGCACTGTTCTTCTCCCTTCCCATCCGGAGGGACTTGTCTACCAACAATCTGTTTATCACATAGGTCGTTGTTGTTAGCACCTCAGCCCAAAACATATTGGGTAACTTGGCATGTGCGAGCATGCTCCGGACTCTCTCCATTATGCTCTGGTTCATCCTTTCAGCCAACCCGTTTAGTTCCGGCGTCTTCGGCATGGTGAATTCGAGCCGGATTCCCTTCGACCGACAATACTCCTCGAACTGCCCCCAGTATTCTCCTCCGTTATCTGCTCGAACCGCTTTCAGCTTCCGGCCGGTTTCTCTTTCCACCCTCGTGTGGAGCTCCTTGAAGACGGATACACTTGATCCTTCGTCTTCAACGGTGAGACCCACAGCTTCCGGTTGTGGTCATCTATGAACGTCATGAGGTACTGCGATCCAGCATGTGACTTCGTGTCTACTTGACACACATCGGTGTGCACCAGCTCCAGTGGTGCATTCCGTCTCATCGGTGGTCTTGACCGGAAGGAGATGCGGTTTTGCTTGCCGGCCAGGCAGTCGGTGCACTTCTCAAGTTGCACGTCCTTCACCAAAATGAGGTTGTCTTCGGCAAGCCTCTTCATCCCCTTCTCACTCATGTGACACAGTCTTTTGTGCCATAGCTCACCGGCAGTGTCGGATGCTACGTTCACTTCTTCTTCCTAGCATATCCGGGCATTCATCAAGTACAGTGTGTTGACCTTCCGGGCTCGAGCCACTATTAAGCTCCCTTTGTAGAACTTCATGACACCGTTCTGGATTCTACCTGTGTAGCCTTCATCATCTAGCCGATTGGCTGATATCAGGTTCAGTCAAACCTCCGGAACGTGTCGGACATCCTTTAGCAGCAACTTGCATCCGGTTGATATCGTCAACAGCACATCTCCTATGCCGATAATTCGGCATGTCCCTTCATTCCCCATCCGGACACGGCCGTGCTCACCGGTTGTGTAGGATGAGAAGCATTTCCGGTCCGAGGTAAGGTGGAACGACGCTCCGGAATCGACAACCCACGTTGTCTTGTTGACGGCAAGGTTCAACTCACTCTCCTCTATGATGAGCATTAGTTCTTCTTCACTTGCCGCGATCGCCTTTGTTCCCTTCCGGTCCGGGCCTCGCCGATCCGAACCGTTTCGGTCCGGTGACTTCTTCGAATTGGTACTTTCGGTTCCCTTGTCTTTCTGAAAATGCCAACAGTTCTTCTGGAAGTGCTCCGGCTTGCCGCAATAGAAGCAAGTGGGCCTCCCCTTTGACTTTGACCGTGTCCCCGACTTTTCCCGATTCTGGGGACTCCGATTCCTTTGTCTTCCGCGTTCCGATTCGGTAAGGAGGGCTTTGGTGTCGGAGATCACCTCCTTGTCTTTCCGACGCGCCTCCTCATCTACCAAGCTCGACTTGACTCTTGCTAGGGATAGTTGTTTTCCTTCCGGCCCGGCGTTGCCCAACGTGACAACTAACGTCTCCCAGCTATCCAGGAGGGAACCGAGCAGGAGTAGAGCAAGTACCTCATCGGCGAGAGGTACTTCCAATAAGGTTGCTTGGTGTATCAGCCCCTGGAAGGCATTCATGTGCTCCGCCATACTGGAGCCGTCTTGGTACCGGAGTCTCACTAGCTTCCGAAATACCGAAACCCAATTAATGGCATTCTTGTTCTGGAACATGATGTCGATCTTCTCCCAGAGTTCATGATCCTTGCTCTCTTCATTGAAGTTTTTGTACAAGCTCATGTCGATGAAGCACCGGATGTATACCGTCGTCTTCATGTGCATCACCTCCCACACCGTGGCGTCGATCTTATCCGGTCTCTTGTCCTTGAACTGAACCAGCAACCAAAGATCTTTAACCACCAACATGTCCCTCATCTTCAACTTCCACACTGAGTAGTTGGAGCCGGTGAGCTTGACAATGCCGCCATAAGATTCTTCCATTTTCTGTGTTGTTTGCTCTGATACCAGTTTGAAGAGAAATGGACAGAATATCGCTCGGCCACAACCGAGTAGTAAATCACTTCTATAAGAATCAAACACAGAAATGGAAGTAGAGAGTACACAAGAAAATAACACGGGATGTTTACGTGGAAAACCCTAATAGGGAAAAACCACGGGAGCCCACAAACTCCATACTATCACTATGAAGAGAAGGGGTACAATCACAGACTTGGAGGCAATGACCTCGAGCTCTATTTCTTCGCACAATGCCGGTTACAACAAAGTATCCGTCTGTATCTCTCTCTCTCTCCCTCTTTCTCTGTACAACAGTTACAACAATATGACAACAACACAATCACACTAAAATGATTGCCCTAAGTCATATTTATAGTTATATGAACTTAGGGCTATTTACAAATATAGACTCAATGGGCTTATTCAAGACATATTTACAAATATGTCTTCTCTTCCGGTTCTCACCGGGTCCACCGATCCGGCTTCCGGATCTCTTCCTGTTGGACACAGTGCTCGGCCACAATCGAGGAGTAGGATCAACTCACAGAAAACAAAATGCACGAAGACAATAGAGAGAAGAGTACACAGGATGTTTTACGTGGAAACCCCTAAATGGGAAAAACCACGGGAGTCCTCAAACTCCAACTATCACTATAAGCAGAGATGTACAATGGTGAAGCTACAAGTCAAAAACCTTGAGCTCACTATCTTCGCCACAGGCGGCGGTAATACACAGAGGCAGCGACCTCTTCGTCTCTCTCTCTCTCTCTCTCTCGGCTGCTCTCTTCACTCCCTCTAAGTGAAAACAGAAAAAATGAGCAACAACAAAACCTGTTTGCCCTAAGTCATATTTATACACATATGACTTTCGGGCTATTTACAAATATAGCCTCAAGGGCCCTTGGCAAACATATTCACAAATATGTCCCTGCATCCGGATCTCTCTCCGGGTACATTCGTCATCCGGCTCCGTAGCCGGGGTCTTCATCATCCGGCTCCGTAGCCGGGGTCTTCATCATCCGGATCCGGAACCGGGTCTTCATTCTCGATTCCCGGACATTCGACCATCCCATCCGGAGGGACCGTAATCCCAACAGACTCCCCCTTCACTTCGGCATGGGATGTCTTTCCAGTCCGACCCTCTTCCGGCACGCTTCCAGCTTGTCGGGTGTGAGCACTTTGGTCAACATATCTGACCCGTTCTCGTCCGTGTGGATCTTCGTCAGCACGAACTCCTGGTCTTCTATCCTTTCCCGGATCCAGTGATATCTTCGCTGGATGTGCTTCGTCCGGGAATGATAGGCCGCGTTCTTCGCAAGGTGGATGGCACTCTGACTGTCGCGGTAGAGTCGATACTCCTCCTGCCGGATACCGAGCTCTCTAATGAAGTCCTTCATCCATATCATTTCCTTGTCGGCTTCAACAGCCGCCATGTACTCCGCCTCCGTGGTTGACAATGCAACCGTCTTCTGCAGCCTCGACTGCCACGAAACAGCTCCCCCTGCATACGTCATCACATACCCTGATGTGGACCGGCTGGTATCTGCATCAGCCGACATATCCGAATCGGTAAAGCCGTCGAGTTCGGGCTTACCGGAGCCGAATCGGAGGCACACGTTTGCCGGGCCCTTCAGGTATCGGAGTATCCACTTGACCGCGTTCCAGTGCTCTTTGCCGGGATTGCTCATGTACCGGCTCACCACTCCAACTGCATATCCTATGTCCGGTCTTGTACACACCATTGCGTACATCAAGCTTCCGACGGCAGAGGCATATGGTACTTTCATCATGTCCTCCTTCTCAGCCTTTGTCTTGGGGCTTTGCTTGCTAGACAACTTGCAGTTTGCCGGGAGGGTTGACCCGACCGGTCTTGCTTCCGACATGTTGAACCGGTGAAGTACCTTTGTCACGTACTTCTCCTGTGACAGCCACAACTGCTTCTTCTTCCGGTCCCGGATGATGTGCATCCCTAGTATTTGCCTCGCCGGACCCAGGTCCTTCATTGAGAAGGTTCGGTGAAGCGCTTTCTTCAGCGTCCGTATCTTGACCTGGTCCCGTCCGACGATCAACATGTCGTCCACGTATAGGAGGAGTATTAGAAAGTCTCCTCCTTCGAACTTCTTCACAAACACGCAGTGATCGGACTGCGTTTTGTGGTACCCTTCGTCAGTCATGAAGGAGTCGAACTTCCGGTACCATTGCCGGGGAGCCTACTTCAGTCCGTAAAGGCTCTTCTTCAACCGGCATACTAGGTGCTCCTTCCCTTTCTTCTCGAATCCTTCCGGTTGCTGCATGTAGATCTCTTCTTCGAGGTCACCGTGAAGGAATGCCGTCTTCACGTCCATCTGTTCTACCTCGAGGTCCATGCTTGCCGCTATGCTCAGCACCGACCGGATGGAGGTCATCTTCACTACCGGGGCAAATATCTCGTCGAAGTCGACGCCCTTCTTCTGCTGGAGCCCCTTCACCACGATCCTGGCTTTGTATCTTGGGGGGTTGCCGGCATCTCCCGGTTTCAGCTTGAACACCCACTTGTTTCGAAGTGCCCGTTTTCCTTTTGGCAACTTCACAAGTTCATATGTGTGGTTCTCATGCAGGGAATCCATCTCGTCCTGCATGGCACTCAGCCACTTGCGGATCTGGGTGTCATGCTTTGCATCTTCAAAGCTCTCCGGCTCCCCCTCGTCGGTCAGCAACACGTGCTCTGGATCCGGAAATCTTCGGGGGGCCCTTCTCTCTCTTAGAGGATATCTCCGTTCCGGAGCTTCGGTAACCGGCTCCTCCGTTTCCTCTTCATCCGAATCTATTTCGGGATCGGGGCCGGTTCCGGTATCAGTTTCATCTTCCTCGGCCGGTTCTGTTTCTTCACCGTCTTCGGCCGGATCCTCAAGTGCTGACCGGTCCCTTGCCGGTCGGGACTGCTCCTCGTAGAGTTGATTCTCACCGGTCGACTTGGAGCTCTTCATCTTCTTCTCCGACTCCCAGTCGGCGAGTGTCTTGTCCTCCATGAAGATGATATCTCGATTCCTGAATATCTTCTTGTCGACCGGGTCCCATACTCGGTAGCCGAACTCGTCGTCGCCGTAACCGAGGAATATGCATGGCCGGGTCTTTGGATCTAGCTTTCCTCTCCGGTCCTTTGCCACATGCACATATGCGAGACACCCGAACACCTTCAGATGCCGGTAGTATACTTCCCTACCGGTCCACACTCTCTGCGGCGTGTCTCCGTCCAAAGGCACTGAGGGTGATCTGTTTATCACGTATGTCGCCGTCGACATTGCCTCAGCCCAAAACCCCTTGGGTAATTTCGCATGTGCCAGCATACTCCGGACCCTCTCCATTATGGTCCGGTTCATCCTCTCGGCCAGCCCGTTCAGTTCCGGCATCTTCGGCACAGTAAACTCGTGCCGGATTCCCTTCGAGCGACAGTACTCCTCGAACTGCCCCCGGTATTCCCCTGCGTTATCCGCTCGTATCGCTTTCAGCTTCTTGCCGGATTCCCTTTCCACTCTCGCGTGGAGTTCTTTGAAGACGCACAACACTTGGTCCTTTGTCTTCAACGGTGCCGTCCACAGCTTCCGGCTGTGGTCATCAATGAATGTCATGAAGTACTGGGCTCCGCCATGTGACTTCGTTTCTACTTGACACACGTCGGTGTGCACCAACTCCAATGGTGCGCTACGTCTCGTCGGTGGCCTTGAGTGGAAGGAGGTTCGGTTCTGCTTACCGGCCAGGCAATCGGTGCACTTCTCCAGGTGCACATGCTTCACTGGAATAAGGTTGTCTTCTGCAAGCCTCTTCATCCCCTTCTCACTCATGTGGCACAGTCTCTTGTGCCACAGCTCACCGGCAGTGTCGGCTGCCACGTTCAACTCATCCGGACACAACTAGGCATTCATAAGGTACAGTGTGTTGACTTTCCGGGCCCGAGCCACTATCAGGCTCCCCTTGCTGAACTTCATTGCGCCGTTCCGGATGCTACCTGTGTAGCCTTCATCGTCTAGCCTCCTGGCCGAAATCAGGTTCAATCGAACCTCCGGAACGTGTCGGACATCCTTCAGCAGCATCTTGCATCCGGTTGATGTCATCAGCCACACGTCTCCTATGCCGGCAATCCGGCATGTACCTTCATTTCCCATCCGGACACAGCCGTGCTCACCGGCTGTGTAGGATGAGAAGCATTTCTTCTCCGGGGTCAGGTGGAACGACGCTCCGGAATCGACCACCCAGGTCATCTCTTCACCGGCAAGGTTCAGCTCCCTTTCTTCGGTAATGAGCATTATCTCTTCTTCACTTGCCGCGAGTGCCGTCGTTCCTTTCCGGTCCTGCCCTCGCCGATCCGGACCTCTCCGGTTCGTGGCTCCCCGGTATGCACCGTTTCGCTCCGGTGACTTCTTCGAATCGGTACCGTCGATTCCGTTGTCTTTCCGGTAATGCCGACAATTCTTTCGGAAGTGCCCGGGCTTCCCACAGTGGATGCAAGTGGGCCTTCCTCTTGATTGCGACCGGGTCCCCGACTTCTCCCGTCTTTGTGGACTCCGGTTCCGTTGTCTTCCCCGATCCGATTCGGCAAGCAGCATCTTCGGATCGGAGGCCGGTTCTTTATCTCTCCGACGCGCTTCTTCGTTCAAAATGCTTGTCTTTACCGTTTGTAGGGACAAGTTATCTTTGGTGCAGGAGGTGTTGAGAGTCACCACCAAGTTCTCCCAGCTTTCCGGCAATGTACACATCAGGATGATGGCTTGCATTGCATCCTCCAACGGGAACTTGATCGTCGCAAGCTGGTTCACGAATCCCATGAACGTTGTCGTGAAGATTTTCGTCCGTAGGCGGAAACCCGAGCGAAGCAAGCAAACCTGCGATGTGCAACATTGCACATCAACATGTTGTATTTCTATTTATCGATAGTGATAAGTATGGTGCTAGAAATGCACCTTAGGATTTGTAAAGTGTAAAGATGATGTGCTTTTGCGCGCACATCCACGTGAGAGAGAGAGATAGGTACATAGTAGTTCGTGTAGAGGTGGGAGTTAAGACCCATCCTTCCCACCTCCCCTAAAATCAAGGGAAATATCCCCATTGATTGAAAGGGGATATTTTGTAGCACCCTTTTTGTAAACGGTCTTCTCTCCTTGTGCTATAAAAGGAGAGGAAGAGCACCATTGTGGGGGTTGCCTTATTTTTTAGTGTGAGTGAGGTATACCATTTCGTTTTAGGGTTAGGGTTTCGTTTAGGGTTCCTTAGTTAGGGTTTTCTTGTGTCGTTTGGTGCGGCCTACGCGGCCGCCATTTTGTAATCGGTTTTCGGTTCTAATATATCTTGTTGAGCATTTGGCCTCCATCTTCCTCTTGTTCATTCTTTCTCTTCTTGTGCTAAGCTCCATTCCGAAGTCCTATTCCTTCTCCCCTTCTCCTTAGTCCAAGACCCCCGTGGTTCCGCCCTTCTCCACGCACTTGCGAAATATCTCGACATCTTTGGTGAACCCGACGTGAAGGGCGGCAAGGGAGAAAGAGATGGAAGAAGGCTTCGACTTCGAGGAGATGATGACAAAGATCTTGATGGACGCCGGACGGAAGAGGGCGAGGCGAGAGGCGGCTCAACAAGCGGTCGAAAGGGTGGTCCGTCTAGTCGGCCGGTTCGATGGGAAGGAGGTCCCAAAAATTTTGAGAGCCTACGATGCGGAAATGACGGGGATGGGCGTGGACGAAGCGACGAGGCTAGAGTTCTTTCGTCGAGCGGCGGCCGCATCAAAGTACGAGGAGGTCAAGGAGCTCCAAGAAGCTCACGAATCGTGGGAGTCCTTTGAAGGGGCTCTAATGGAGGCATACGGGTGCGCGGAATCGGAGGTAAGAGGTCGGCGAGAGTTCGATCGGTGGGTGGCATCGGCGAGGCGCCATCGGAGCGCAATGGAGGCATTCCGAGAGTTCGAGCGTCGTTTCTCTCAACTCTCGGAGTGGGAACGAAGATCGGTGGGGGCGGACAAAGTCCTCCTATTTTTGAAGACGGTCCATCATGAGGAGAGGATGGACATCATGTTCGAGCTTCAAGACGATTATGGGGCGCATGGTCTCACCGAGGAGTGGCCCGAAGTGGAATGGGTGTGTTGGCAATATGAGGCGAGGCGGTCGGCCACAACACGGCCCGCGAGCGGGGGAGAAGAGAGAGCGACGACCGACTACGCCATGCCGCCGGACGAGAGCTCATCGCGAACCGGTTTGGAGGGGCCCGACCTACAAGCGCTAATACGGGAGGCGTGCGGGCTCGTAATGGCGAAAATCGAAGCCGAAGAATGGCTTATTGCGGGGTCGGGCCCGAGCGGATCGGAGGACGCGGAGGAAGGAGCTTCCTCACACGTGGAGGACGGGGCCTATGCGGAGGCCGAAAGAGAATGGTACATCGGTACCACGGGAGAGGGTGCGGAGCGAGCCGCCCTCTCGACATGGGGGAAAAGAACGACCGAGGACGAGGTCGGGGACGGTGAGGCGGCGATCGCCGATTCGAGCGGACATGGCGGATTCGGGACATGGTGGCCCGAATCATCGAGTACGGAGGAGACAAGCGGCGGTACCGCAACCTTCCACGCACCGGTTCAAGAGACCCCGGCGGCCGGCCCGAGCGCCCGCGTGAGACCGAGGGAAAAGAACGGTGGCGGCGGCAAGGCGGGCAACCGAGACAACGATAAGGAGACCGCGGAAGAGGCGGCGGCAAGCATAACCGATGCTTGCATATACGGAGGCGGGGCAGCCACGGACAACGACGTCCGAGCGGAGGTGGCTACGGACATTACATCGACGAGCGGCGGTCCCGCGACCTTACACGCGTCATTCCTAGAGATCACGGCGGCCGGCCCGAGTGCCCGCGTAAGACCTATGGTGAAAGGCGGTGGCGGTGGCAAGGCGGGCGACCACGGCGTCGACACGAGAGAAGGTGCGGAGCAAGCGACCCTCTCATCTCGGGGAAAAAGAGCGGCCATGGACGAGGCCGATATCTACGGAGCGATGGACGCCACTTCGAGAGTGGGCGGAAGTTTCGGGACGCGGTTGCCCGAAACGTTCTACGAGGATTTCGCGAGCATACTCGAGGCTTGCGAAATGGAGGAGGAAGACGAAACGAGCGATGGTGTCGCGACCTTCCACACACCGGCCCTAGAGGCTTCGGCGGTCGGCCCGAGTGCCGACACAAGACCTAGAGCTACGGACGGTGGCGGCGGCAAGGCGGACAACAGAAATGAGGACGAGACCGGCGAAGAAGAGGCGGCGGCAAGCATACTCGATGCTTGCGAAACCGAAGACGGGGTAGCCACGGACGACGATGTCCGAATGGAGGTGGCTACGGACGAGAGGAGTGGTGGTGTCGCGACCTTCCACACACCGGTCCTAGAGACTCCGGCACCCGGCCCGAGAGCCGGCGAGAGGCCTAGAGTGACGGACGGTGGCGGCGGCAAGGCGGGCAACCGAAACGACGACGACATGGGAGAGGGTGCGGAGCGAGCAACCCTCTCGTCTTGCGGCGAATGGACGGCCAAGGATGAGGCCGGTGACTACAAAGCGGAGAGCGCCACTTCGAAAGTGGGCGGAAGATTCGGGGCACGGCGGCCCAAAACATCGAGCGGAGAGGAGGCGAGCGGTGGTGCCGCGACCTTCCACACACCGGCCCTAGAGGCTTCGGCGGTCGGCCCGAGTGCCGACACGAGACCTAGAACGACGGGCGGTGGCGGCGGCAAGGCGGGCAAACAAAATGACGCAGAGAACGGCGAAGAAGAGGTGGTGGCAAGCATACTAGAGGCTTACGGAATCGGAGATGGGGGAGCCGCGGACAACGACGTCCGAACGAAAGCGGCTACGGAGACAACAAGCGGCGGTGCCGGGTCCTTACCCACACCAATCCTAGAGGCTCCAATGGCCGGCCCGAGTGACGGCATGAGGCTTAGTGCGACGGGAGGTGACGGCGGCAAGGCGGGCAACGGAAACGAGAAGGAAGATTGGAGCGGACGGAGGCAAGACCCCTTGACACCGGGGCCAGAGACTTCGGCGGTTGTGCTCGAATGCCAACGTGAGACCGGAGAGATGGGCGGTGACCGTGAGGAGGTGAGGCCCGGAGAGAGCGCATACGAAGACGAGTATGCGGGGCCCGGAATGGGCGTATACGGTGGGTCCGACGGAGAGGACCGGAGCGGAAACGAGGAGAGAGTCGGGAACCGACCCGACCGGAATACGGCACGGAAGAAGAAGAGAGTAAGGGCCGGCGAACCGGGCCCAAACCGAAGGGAGCCGGCAAGACCGATTGGCCGGTTACGGTTACGGTTACGGTTACGATGGGAGCCGGTAAGCGCGAGATGGAGGCTAACCGGGCACGACGACCATGGTTCGGGGGAAAAACGGAAACAAACGAGACCCTCCATACCCACTCTAGAGACTACGGCGGTTGCGGATCAACATAAGACCGGAGAGACGGCGGGTGGCGGCGAGGAGTCGGAGGCCGGAGCGTACGAGGTTACCGGAACGGATATCTGGTACGAGATGGTGGACGGGTGGGTCCAAGACGGCGAGCCCGTGTCGGAACGGGCTACGGCGACAAAGGAGGAGAAGACCGACACGGAGGTCGGGTCTACGGCGGAAGAGCGAGACGAGATGCATGCAATACGGCCGATGGAGGGCCAAGACACAAGCATGCCTACGAAGGAGCCACATCGAGCGACCGAAGATGACGGTCGGATCACGCCTTCGAGAGGCGAATACGAGGAAGAAGGCGGCGACGACGAGACCTGGCACGATGCTAGGGAAGATTGGTGGGAAGAGGTGGCCTACGGAGAGGCTAAGACCGGCGGCCACGAAGATAAGGCCCGAGAGGGATCCTCCACACCGGCTATAGAGACTCCGGCGGTCGGCGCGAGTGCCAACGTGAGACCAAGAGTGGCGGACGGTGGCGGCGAGGGGACGAAGGCCACAACGGATGAAGGCACCGAGAGAGGCATACGGGAGGTCGCGGAGAACGAAGATGTATGCGCCCAAAAGAACGAACACGACATCACGAAGGATGTGTGCGGTCGAGCGGGCCAAGAGGGCCAAGAGGGTGTTCCTCCGAGCGAAACGGAGGTCGGGGAAGAAAGGTACCTTTCCGAAAGGGTACGCGAGGAGGAGCGGAATGCGAAACGTGCAATGCGGCCGCATGAGGGCCAAGCAACGAGCACGGGAACGATGGTATGCTCTACGGCGAGAGAGCACAGCAAGCAAAGGGAAGGCGAAAAATGCGTGATGGGGTCATCGAAGGACCGAAGCACGAGCACGCATTCGGAGGACAACACCGACGTACGGGGAAAGCCTACGGAAGGCAAGCGCGGAGCGAGAAGAGTCGGCACGACGAGGTGCGCGGCACGAAAAAGGCGGATCAGGAGGATATGCGAGGCGAACAAAGGGTCGGCAACGGCGTTCGGGAGGACCGAACGGGGAGGAAAGCGCGGGCATCGGATATGGCGGTCCGAGTGTAGTCGGTGGTTCGAGGAAACACGGTGGACGTGGCGGATCGGGTGGAGGCAACGACTCGGCGAACGTCGTCAAGTGTGGCAGATCGGATGGAGCCGACGGTTCGAGACCATTCGGCGGAGATGGTGGGCCGGAAGGCGACGGTGGTTCGTGTGGACGGGGTGGACTTGCTCGAAGTGGAAGACGAAGCCGGGCAAGCCCACGAGGTTGTCAAGGGCTCGGTTGGCCGCCTTGGCCGAAAATCTCGCGTTTTGTCCCCTTTTGGCACATACCGGTGGATGTGCGGTTAGGTGGGGGCGGATGTCGTGAAGATTTTCGTCCGTAGGCGGAAACCCGAGCGAAGCAAGCAAACCTGCGATGTGCAACATTGCACATCAACATGTTGTATTTCTATTTATCGATAGTGATAAGTATGGTGCTAGAAATGCACCTTAGGATTTGTAAAGTGTAAAGATGATGTGCTTTTGCGCGCACATCCACGTGAGAGAGAGAGATAGGTACATAGTAGTTCGTGTAGAGGTGGGAGTTAAGACCCATCCTTCCCACCTCCCCTAAAATCAAGGGAAATATCCCCATTGATTGAAAGGGGATATTTTGTAGCACCCTTTTTGTAAACGGTCTTCTCTCCTTGTGCTATAAAAGGAGAGGAAGAGCACCATTGTGGGGGTTGCCTTATTTTTTAGTGTGAGTGAGGTATACCATTTCGTTTTAGGGTTAGGGTTTCGTTTAGGGTTCCTTAGTTAGGGTTTTCTTGTGTCGTTTGGTGCGGCCTACGCGGCCGCCATTTTGTAATCGGTTTTCGGTTCTAATATATCTTGTTGAGCATTTGGCCTCCATCTTCCTCTTGTTCATTCTTTCTCTTCTTGTGCTAAGCTCCATTCCGAAGTCCTATTCCTTCTCCCCTTCTCCTTAGTCCAAGACCCCCGTGGTTCCGCCCTTCTCCACGCACTTGCGAAATATCTCGACAACGTGCTTACGTGTTCCACCATACTCTCGCCGTCCCGGTACTTGAGGTTCACTATCTTCCTCATCAGGGAGGTCCGGTTCAACGCATTCTTCCTCTCGTAGAGGCCCGACAGCTTCCGCCACATCTCATATGCGTTGGTGTCGTTCGCCACGTGTTGTAGAACGCTCACGTCGACGTATTGCCGAATGGTTGCAACGGCTTTCCGGTTCAGAAGCCTCCATTCCGTCTCAAGTACCCCCTTGGGTATTTCCGACCTGTCGATCGGTTCATAGAGGTCCCGAACAATGAGCAGATCCTCCATCTTTATCTTCCAGTCGGCGTAGTTCTGCGCATTCAGCACCATCATCCCCGGCTGCCCGCTGCTGCCGCCTTCCATTTTCTGTGTTAACCTGGCTCTGATACCACTTGTTGGACACAGTGCTCGGCCACAACCGAGGAGTAGGATCAATTCACAGAAAACAAAATGCACAAAGACAATAGAGAGAAGAGTACACAGGATGTTTTACGTGGAAAACCCTAAATGGGAAAAACCACGGGAGTCCTCAAACTCCAACTATCACTATAAGCAGAGATGTACAATGGTGAAGCTACAAGTCAACAACCTTGAGCTCACTATCTTCGCCACAGGCGGCGGTAATACACAGAGGCAGCGACCTCTTCGTCTCTCTCTCTCTCTCTCTCTCGGCTGCTCTCTTCACTCCCTCTAAGTGAAAACAGAAAAAATGAGCAACAACAAAACCTGTTTGCCCTAAGTCATATTTATACACATATGACTTTCGGGCTATTTACAAATATAGCCTCAAGGGCCCTTGGCAAACATATTCACAAATATGTCCCCGCATCCGGATCTCTCTCCAGGTACATTCGTCATCCGGCTCCGTAGCCGGGGTCTTCATCATCCGGCTCCGTAGCCGGGGTCTTCATCATCCGGCTCCGTAGCCGGGGTCTTCATCATCCGGATTCGGAACCGGGTCTTCATTCTCGATTCCCGGACATTCGACCATCCCATCCGGAGGGACCGTAATCCCAACACTTCCGGTTCTCACCAGCTCTCTTCCAGTTCTCCTCCGGTTTCCGGATCTCTTCCAATTCTCACCGGGTCCCATCCGGAGGGACCGATTTCCCAACATGATGCATCCCGAGTAGGCCTGCTAGGCACGTTGCTTAGCGGCTCAGCCTTGGCATGGTTCGCTCCGCTTCTAGAAAAACAATCGCCCTTGCTTAATAACTTTGAAGACTTTATTAGCGAGTTTAAAGCCTACTTTGGAGATACCGATAGCATCAGGACGGCAATCAACAAAATCCGACGATTGTGTCAAGGTGATCGTCCAGCCTCTGCATACGCGGTGGATTTCCGTCTACTCACCTCAGATATTCCCTGGGATGTGATATGTCCGAGAACCTAAGTCTATACCTGTAATCTTAGATAACCCATGTATACGCCCATTACGGAGATAGTGTGAATACGTCCATGCGGAAGATCAAGAAGCATTCGATTGCTGTTGAGTACCTGCGTATGACAGTTTCTAGGTCGTTGCACAGAGATGGAGAGAGGGAGAGAGAGAGAGAGACACAAAAGACTCTTTATTCACAGAGCAATAATACAACACCCAACCTTACAAAAAGGTTGCAAGGTCACTATATATAGTGACCGACTTAGGGCAACTACCCTTTATGCTAATTACATAAATGGCCAAAACGAGATAGTGTGAATACGTCCATTATACACATGTATTCGACAGGATGATCAGGCACTAATGGAGCAGTTTCACTACAGCCTGCGAAATGATGTCAAAGATTTACTTTTAACCTTCCCCAAGAACCAAAGTCTCTTACAAAGGCAATCAATCGAGCGGTCCGATGCAACAACCGCCTTTTCGAACGACATTCAGAACGTCAATTACAAATACCATGCCCTAGGCCGGAGCCCACATACGCCTTAGTCACAGCTAAACCGTTTGTACGAGATGTATCTCAAGAAAATACTCTGACACCAATGAAGATCGACACCATGCGTCAACGTGGCCCGTTATCGGAAGAAGAAAAGCAAAGACGACGTGCAAATCGATTATGTCTTTATTGCGGTGAACCAGGACATATCACAATCAACTGTCCTCATAGGCCAAGAAGACAGGTAAATCAAATCGTAGCCTGTACTAAACCTAAGTCAATTCCCTTAGGAGTGTCTGATAGTATTAATAGTACTAATAGCCCAGGAATCTCAAACAAATTTGAAATCCTTAGTCAATTAGAAGAAGAGTTAAACAACTGAGTCCAGCCAAAATAGGAGTCGTTTGGTTGGATAGCCCGAGATCTGTGCAACCCATTAGTGGTTCCATTCCCTCTGGGCAAGTTAGCAATGTGTTCTTAGCCCAAGTCATGGTTAGTACTAAAATTACCCCTCCAATACACGTCTTAGCACTTTTAGATTCTGGAGCCAATTCCTGTTTTATGGATCAGAATTTTGCCCAAGCTTCTCAAATATCCTTAAGAAAACTTCCTTGCCCCGCATCTGTAGTAGTCATTGATGGTCGTCCCATTGCTTCCGGGAATATTATAGAAGAGTCAGAACCCATTCAGGTTGTCCTAGGTAGTTTTGTGTGTGTGGTATCATTTAATATAATTAGTAGTCCAGAGCATCCCATTGTACTGGGATTACCTTGGTTTGAATTACATAATCCAGACATAGATTGGAGAACAAGAGAAGTCCAGTATCGACAACCCCGAGAATCTACTCATCGAGTTTCGACCATTTCACTCCATCAATTACGCGAAGGACGCAAGGAGGCAATGTTTCTATTTACAATATCAGTACATCCTTCCAACAATATTAAGAAGGAATCCTTAGTTCAACTTCCGGCAAAATATCATCCTTATGCCGATGTATTTGACAAGGTAAAAGCCGGTACTCTTCCACATCATCGTCCCTACGATTGTCCCATTGATTTACAACCAGGAACAGAGCCACCATGGGGACCAATTTACAACTTGTCCCCAACTGAGTTAGAAGTCCTTCGAGCCTACATAGAAGAGAATTTGGCAAGCGGGTTTATTCGTCACTCGAAATCTTCGGCCGGTGCACCAATTTTCTTTGTCAAGAAGAAAGATGGATCACTTCGTCTCGTCGTTGATTACCGCGGCTTGAATAAGGTCACCATCAGGAATAGGTATGCACTTCCCCTTATATCAAGTCTTTTAGAGCGAGTAAATGGTGCCAAGTTTTTTACAAAAATCGACCTACGAGGAGCGTATAACCTCGTGTGGATCCGACTGGGAGATGAATGGAAGACCGCTTTTCGCACCCGATATGGGAACTTCGAGTATACCGTTATGCCGTTCGGTCTAACCAATGCACCCACAGTCTTCCAGCACATGGCAAATGATATATTCAGAGACCTCTTGGATATCTGTTTGATCATCCATCTAGATGATCTATTGATTTATTCGAAGACCCAAGAAGAGCATGATTCTCATGTACTATTAGTACTAAAATGACTCCGAGAGAATGGTTTTTATGCCAAATTGGAAAACTGTAGCTTTGACTGCAAGCAAGTGGAATTTCTAGGCTACGTCATCTCCTCAAAGGGCCTCTCCATGGATCCAGTTAAAGTCAAAATTGTGTTAGAGTGGCAAACTCCACGTTCGTTACGAGGTGTACAATGTTTCCTAGGCTTTGCTAACTTCTACCGCAAGTTTATACAATATTACTCAAAGATTATTTTGCCTCTCACACAGCTAACCAAGAAGGGACATGCATTTCTTTGGTCCAATGAAGCGAACATGGCTTTTATGCATCTTAGGAAAGCCTTTACATCAGCTCCTATTCTAGCTCATGTGGATACAAACAAACCATTCATCATGGAGGCCGACGCATCGGATTTTGCCCTCGGTAGCATCCTTTCACAACAAGGAGATAAAGAAAAGTTACATCATGTGGCTTTCCATTTGCGCAAATTTGATGCCGCGGAAATCAACTACGAGATACATGACAAGGAGTTATTAGGCATCGTGGATTCATTTGTGCAATGACGGCACTTCTTAGAGGGCTCTCCACATCAAGCCATCGTTTTCAGTTATCATAAAAATCTTGCTTATTCTAGAACGCTCGTGTACTAAATCGACGGCAAGCTTGGTGGGCCCAATCCCTCACACGTTTTGACTTCAAAATCACATATCGGCCGGGGAAGCAGCAAGGAAAGGTAGATGCACTATCGTCCTAGTGATCCAGCATTTGATAATCAAAAGCAGGTAATCTTGGGACCAACACGTTTGCACACAACATGGATTTTTCACACTCCACTGGATTCCTGGATTATTGATGCCATACGTGCCAACTTGAAGACAAACAGTTTTGCTCAAGCCATTCTAGCGCAAATTGATACCTCTTGGGCATCCTATTCCCAGTCTCAACAACCAGGTATGGACTACCGACAATTCGAATATCATGATGGTTTGTTATCCTTTAAAAAGTTCGTATATGTTCCCGATTGCTCCTATCACCTTCAAATCGTCTAAAATTGTCATGACACGCATACAGCGGGACATTTCGGTAGTACTAAGACGTTGGATCTAGTTCAACGATCTTTTTGGTGGCCCCATATGCGACGTTTTGTCGACGACTACGTTCGAACATGTGATGCTTGTTACCGAGCAAAGATGCCACGACATCATCCATATGGCTTGTTGCAATCCTTACCAATTCCAAGTAAGTAGTGGCAGTCCATTTGTCTTTATTTTATCACAGATCTTCCAGTCTCGAAGGGTTTCGATGCTATCTTAACCGTCGTCGATCGATATACTAAGATGGCACATTTTGTGCCTTGTACTAAGGCCATCACAAGTGAAGAAACTGTCGCCCTGGTCATGCGTGAGGTATTTCGGCATCATGGCCTCCTAGACAGTATCATTAGTGACTGAGGACCTCAATTTGTCTCCAAATTTTGGAAGCATCTCTTTAAGATGCTCAAGGTCTCTTGCAACCTCTCCTCCGGCTACCATCCCCAGACCGATGGACAGGCAGAACGAACAAATCAAACGTTGGAACAAGACTTATGCAGATCGTCATCGGCTTCCCTCCTCTTTTGCCATCGGACAGTATTCGGACAAACCCGGTCCTCAATCAACGACGACTCGTTACACTCATCCTCTTAAGGGGGGGATAGTGTCATGATATGGCAAGACTCAAACCAATGACCTTATGTTATATGGGTCGAGCTCTCGACCATTACACTATCTATTGTAATACGTAGGATATTTTTTCCATTTAAGTTTTATTATAGAAAATTAATGTATATTCCAGATTTCTCTAGAACATTCTAGAAGCTTTAGGACTACTCCTGAGAGCACTATAAAAGGAGGCACAAGGCATTATTTCGAACCAAATTGGTTCAACGCTAGTCTTAAGCCTCATAGCTATTTTGTACTTACTCTTCATATAAAATATCATCTATTATCATCATCTCTCTTTCTCTCTCTCTCTCTCTTTCTCTCTCTCTCTCTCTCTCTCTCTCTCTCCTTTTCTCTCTTCCTCTCTCAGGACTCTTACGCAGTCTCGTCCTCTTAGTACTAATAGTACTTCCCTTCTCCAGTACTAATTCTCTCTTTGTTTTAGTATTATTCCTAATTGGTGGGGGTAAGGGGTGGGTCTTGCGGACGATATCAAGACTATGATGTGGAGGAAGATGGCATTATACTGTAGCTCATATGGGCTACAGTGGCACAAATGATGTGGTCATAGGAAGCATGTCCAAATGATACGGGTGGTGCAACGAAGTCATATGGAAGCTCCTTATATGTTAAAGGCAATGCAAGAGGTATGGGAGCTGCTATGCACCACCACAATGTGGTTTATTTGGACTACTAGATGTTCTCAGGTTTTTGGTAATACTAATGTTCATCCAGTGGAAAGTGTACATACCTTGAAAGGACAAAATGATGAAATTACATGTGAGACAGATGTTGCAGTGTTGCAACGCCTTGAATTTATCGCCTATTGGAAGAAGGCCCCTTTTCTCACACTACAAAATGCAAGACCCATGTGGTGCTTAGCACCACCAGTATGGTTGTTCCCACCACCAATCACATAACTAGGTTATGGAGTGGTGGAGTGTTGATACTATTTATCCTTTAGGGATGGGGACCCAAGGAAGAGTGCAACATACCAATGCTAGCTTGACGGTAGGTCAACATTCTTGTAATAATTGTTTATAACTAATGAAAGGATATTTTCTAGGCAAAAAAAAAAACACAAATGCAATGCATCATGAGCAATTCTATGATTATGATGGGGGCTCTAGCTAACACTTGCACTTCCTATAATCCATCTTCGTGAATATAGACATTGCCACACTTTGGGCGTATATGAGAGTCTAGGGAAACAACCATATACATCTGCCCCATTACATCAAACAATTGCTATAGTTGCATAGGTGTAGCCTAAGACCTTTTAACTATACTTCCTCAAAGTTAATACATTTTGCAATATATAAAGCTTGTTACCTAATAGCCAACCACACATATGCTGCAACCTAGGATTCCTTATTATAGCCACAGAATGGAAACAAAAAGCCAACAAGAGATTGTATAGATTTGAATAGAATATGAACTTGCAATGGCACAACACCATGATCAATCAAATCCCCAACAAAAATTAAAAATTCTAACCCATATGGGGCATTCCAATCTGAAACTAAAGAATCACACATGTTTTCAACATGAGAACTTATTGGAATCATGGGAATAGATTGGCATTCAAACCTACTAAACTTGAGGATCGTTTCATGAAGCGATTCAATAGATGAGGTGAAGATATTAACGAAGGTCGTTGATTATCCATGTGTGTTATCCTAGTGTTCTCTATAGCCAATGATTGAGTTTTTTGTAGGCCAACATCTTCCACATTGGAATAAGAACTTGAAGGATCATTAATAGTTTTGTGTTGCCCTATCCTTTGATGGATCAATGTCATCTCTTAGACTCTTTCGGCTCCACACATCTACATTAGATTGTGGTAATGATTCTTCTTGCCCTTGTAAAGCATCATAACGGCTTCCACATATCTAAGTATGTATGTCCTCAACTATTTTATTCTCTTGTGAACATTTTTACCCACTCGCTGCCGCATCTCATCCATGGATGCTTAAACATTTTCCTCTTGTTTACTTCCAAAAACCGGTTGAAATGGTTGCCCCCAATCCGAAATAACATCATCACTTGGATTGACTATCGGTTGAACATTGTGGGGTCTAGACCTTTTCTTTCAGGAAATCTTTCATGACATGGCTTATTTTCTTACAATAGAAACATTGACCAGGTATAGCTAAATATTCCAGCCTCGACATGATCATAATGTTCAGCCTGACTAGCTAAATTATTCAAAGAGTACACTAAAATATGAATAGATGGTAAACTTGTAATAATTAATATATACAATTAGACATATGTATCAATTTGTGCTACCATTGATGGAAGCACGAACATGTAATCCTTGGGAAACCTCAAAAAAACAAAAGAGATAGGGACTAACCATGGCCCAAACTCAAAATCTCTTATGGGATCAAATCCGGGCTTCCATGGCAAAAAGCAGGCAACATCCCTTAAACTAATCATTTTCACCTTCAACATTTCATCAACGTACTTGACCATATCCACTTCTATATGATAGAAACCCTTTCTCAAAATTTGAACATAAAGTCTTTTATACATGTTTTGCCTCAAATGTTCGGCTATAAACTTTTGAGAATGAGAACAGCATATTGTGATTTGCATACATTAGAAAGTATTCAAACTAAGATGCTAAAAGAACCTTCACTTAAAATGTTTAAAAAGATCTTGGTCTGAGGTTTTGAATACTAGATGTTACTTAGCACCATTACATGGCCCTTTAGAATATCTAAACAAAAGCAAAAGTATTATTACTTCTATTCATTATCATCTTGTACAAATCATGACACATTTATCTAGTGTCCATTTTACACGGACACTAGATGTTACTTAGCACCATTACATGGCCCTTTAGAATATTTAAACAAAAGCAAAAGTATTACTTCTATTCATTATCATCTTGTACAAATCATGACACATTTATGAAGCATGAGATATCAACAAACTTACAAACCAAGTCACAATAGATGAGGAACCTTAATTTAGTGTGTATCTGCAAGTGCCACAATCTACCTAGAGTAATTTGCTCAGACATGTGAGGGCGGAGTGTACACCTTCTCTAAGAAGAAAAGAACTAAATAATCTGAAAACTTTCGGAAACCTATCTCAAAAGGCTACACAGAAACACATCGGTGAAGAGTGGCCTGACAAATGGCCACTTGCACATCCCGAGTGCGGAAAGAAACAATCCTCTAAAGGTAATGGATGTAATAAAGAACATGCACATCTATCTTCATACTGAATTATAACAAGATAAAGAAATCCTATACTTGGTCTTCATCGAACCGTGTGATATCGGTGTGTTCTTGGAAGCTCCATGCCACCTTACATGTAACTCTTTAGTTGCTAGACGAATGTGGGTTAAACTTAGCTTCAAGAAGTAAAAACTTCCTTTGATCTCTTGATCCATATTTTCTAGTTCCACTTTCATGATCCTGACAGATTCGAACTCGCAACCTCCGATGCTTCAGCTTCATTATCAAAACAAGTTTGCTTGTGGAAATTAGCTCTTGCAGATGGGAGGTTTGCTTTCAGATTGAGTAGATATTGTGTCATGTCCTCCAAGCTTTGCTCCAGATGAGCTACCTGCTTCGTTCGCTCTTTCAGCTGACGTTCGGTTTCTTCTAGCCGAGCTTTCAGTTCATCTCGTTCCATCTCTATCGTCAAGGGTTGGTTCGATACCTGCTTTTGTTAGCATGGAATCCCAAATCAAGCATAATCTATGGGATGTGTATTTAAAATCTCAACTATATATGTAACAATCTATATAGTATGTATACCGTAACACTCTGTATAGTATGTATCCCCAACTATATGTGTGTATGTATACAATATACTGAGATTCATATGCAAACCATTGCATTTTGTGTATTTATTCGGATTAAATCTTGAACATTATTGAGATCTTACATGAAGCCCACTTTTTGTCTATGTTCTTCTTGTGTATTTATTGGATTAAATCTTGAACATTACTGAGATCTTATATGAAACCCACTTTTTTTGTTCTATGTATAGGATCCATATATTTCACCTTCCAGAGATCCATACAAAAAACCAACATCTGTCTCACATTACAGAGATCTAATTGGAAAGGCATTCTTTTCTGAGCACAATGACCTTAGAAAACCTTGAAAAAATGACAAATTAGTTAGCAAAAACTAAACATTAACTAGAGAAAATGCATTTAGTAAAAGGAACCAATGTGTCACATTACTAAGAAGCTACAACAAAATAACCTTCAAGAAAACCTTGAGAACAATACACAAATGATTGATACAATCTAAGCCCAGTAATAATAAAAAACAAATACTCAAGAGAAGTAAAAAAAAAAAAAAAAAAATAGGCATTGTGGAAGAAGATTAACCTGAGGAGCTGAATCGAGAAAGTTAGCTAGTTTGGTTCGATGCAAAGCTTCGCTAATTGCAGCCTCAGCGGCTTTTTTGGCAGCCTCGGCCTCGGCTCTCGCTTCTTCTGCGATTCGGAGGGCAGCAACAGCTCGGGCCGCAGCCATTCCGGCCGCTAATTCGGCTGCCCTTGCCCTCTCGCTACTCGCCCGCAAACTATCATTGCGAAAGCACAGAGGGACATACCCTACGGGTGCTTCCTCATCCCCATTTCCTTCATTTAGGGCAACATTTCCTCCATTTAGGGCAACATTTCCTCCATTTAGGGCAGCATTTCCTCCATTTAGGGCAGCAATTCCTCCATTTAGGGCAACATTTCCTCCATTTAGGGCAGCATTTCCTCCATTTAGGGCAGCATTTCCTTCAGTTTGGGTCTCACTTTCTTCATGTTGGGCATCGTTTCGTTCCCCATCAACAAGTTTTCCGCATGATTTAGCAAGACATATCGGAAGCTTACCTGGTTCTTTACACGCGCTTTCCATGCTCACTTCTTCTCCTCCTCCTCCTCCTCCTCCTCCTTCATTCAGAAAGTAATACCTTGTGGAAGAAGAAGAAGAAGAAGAAGTATATTCTTCTTCTACTAAGACTCGGAGAGCTACTGCTTCTGCAAGGGCAGCTCCTTCTTCATCGAGCCGTTGTTCTTCTTCTTTACGCCTCTGTTTCTTCTTCTCCAGTTCAATTCTGATGGCAGCAGCAGTAGCCAATGCTTTCTCAAGTCTTCTCTTCTTCTTCTCCACTTGTTTCTGGCGATCTCTTTCCTCTTTCGCTTGCTTCTTCTTCTCCTTCCGAGAGTTCGACCTCGCTGTGGTGGAGAGGTTCTCCGCAGAAACTGATGCCGAAGCTGAAGTAGCCGAATGCATCAGGATGAGAATTTTAGGGTTTCCCTCTTATAAATGCGTACAAAAAGCAGACAAGAAAAGGCAGGGTTTGGCTTTTCTCAGAGAGCAGAAAAGGCAAGATTAAGCCCAGTTGCAGAAAGGCAAAGCTTAGGGCTTCAATCACCGCACAGGAAAGAATCCAGGTTAGGGTTTTACCCCACACAATGCCATGACAGTTTTTTACATAGGGGAAAACATAAGATCAGATCCTGAACACAAATGGCAAGGATGGGAATTGGAAGCAGGAAATGTGAGATCAGGGTTTCACCCAGCTAAGATTCTGAATAAAATGGAAGATTAGGGTTTTACATAATGGAAGAGCAGAATTTGTTTTTATTTCTTTTTAACGATTTTACAAAGAGAACAGAAAAGATTTGAGCAGTGCACAGAAATGGAAAATTTAGGACTTCATTCGGAGAGCAGAAAATGCAGGCTTTTAAGGTTTGACAGTAAAAAAGAGAGATTGCAGCTTTACCAGCAAGCGGAAAATGCCAGATTAGAGGTTTTATGAAGTGAAAAGAAAATGCGCGATTAGGGTTTTTTTAAACGTTAACCAGAAAGAGGAATTACGGCTTTTAACATAAAAAGGGAAAAAATACGATAACATCAGAGACCCATTCAATATGATCTGCACCAATTCCCGTTATCAAGTAAACAACTACGGCAAATTTTAGGGTTTGTTCAGAAACAAGTCCATTGATCTGCAGAGAGAACGGGTGGTTACCCAGAGGAGGCAAAATGCAAAACTAGGGTTTACTCAAAGAACAAGAAAGGAAAAGAGAGAAAAAAAAAGAGAAAAAAGGTTTCAAGAGAGATCCATCCATCGATCTGTCTGCACCAGAACTAGGGTTGTCCATGGAGCAATAGCGAGGGATTAGGGTTATCCAATGAGAAGGAAATGGAGTAAAAGAAGGTAGGGTTTCAGAGAGCAGAACCCCAGGTATCCATGGAGTGAGAAATTGCAGAAGCTCTCTCTCTCTCTCTCTCTTTCACTCTCTTTCTCTTTCAATCTCTGTCTGTCTGTCTGTCTGTCTGTCTGTTTCTTCTGTATGTTTGTTATGTGTCTGCTTGGATCAAATCAAATCAAAGAAGAAGAAGAAGAAGAAGAAGAAGAAGAAGCAGAAGAAGAAGAATGGAGTGAGAAATTGCTTTTTGGTAACAATCAGGAATTCCATTATTTTCATATGCTTTTTTGACTGAACTTTCCCAAATTCACACATAGATTTAGCAGGCGGAGGCTTCTGAGTACTCACATAACATACATCCATACATACATACATACATACATACATACATACATACATACATACATACATACACACATACATACATGCATACACACATACATACACACATGCATACATACATACACACATACAATACATACATACCATACATACATACATTACATACCTACATACATACATATACACACATACATGCATACATACATACATACATACAAAAAAGACCTCATAGATTATCCAAACATCCATACACGACCAAGAACCGTCACTCTCTCGTTGACATATTGCGTAGTAGTACGAACGACTGTATATCACATCTGGAAGGCTCGGTGCTCTCTCGTTTTCCAATCAACTTAAAACACATCACCCCGGCTGAATTGGTTTCAAAGTGTTTGGTTAGACATAGTTCATACTTTGAAGGGGGGACAATGGGATGGTATAGATGGAGATTCTGATGCTAAAGTTGCTCAACGGCATGAGTTTCTTATCGTCTCGACAACTACTCCATTCATGACACCCAATTACGGCACTCTTTATTGGCATTTTCAACCTCCGAAATGGTTGTTTCCCCCCGTCGATCACATAGAGTTTAAAATCTTGTAAAATGTTTACACTAATGACAGGATATCTTCTTTGGGAAAAATCTCACCCCAACTTTCCGGCACCTATATCCATACACACTCCCGATCGAGGTCCTCTTCATTTTCCCGTGTGTCTCCTAACCCCACCCCACACTCTCCCGCCCTGCCCTGTCTTGCCCTGCCTTGCCGTGCTAGTGCCTTTTGGTCATCACTACTTAACTTACCCCTTGCCAAAACCAAAACTTGCAAGCACGACGTTGTAGCATTCGTTCACCCAGATGAGACGTTAAAGAAAGTAGAGCAAATGTAGAAAAAGAAGCCAAAAGAGTATTTCGTTTTGTGACCCGTGCATGTGACAAATAGGGCTAAAACAAAAAAGGTTTGGTCCCCACTAGAAAACTCTCCGAAAGACGTGATGGAATTTCCTCTTTGCCTATGTTAAAGTAGGCTTTTTACATTCTATAAAGCACCATTCTAGGATGCAAGTTCACATAGAATGGGGACTTTTCTTCTCAGTTTCCTTACATGCTTGAGGATGCATGGCCCATGCATGGTACACACGATGGAGCCACATAGAGGACATATGATGTCTTCATTGTGAAACGTTTTTTATCATAAAAGATATCCATTCATTAGTATAAAGAAGTATGCATAAAGATGTGATTCTCAAGTGATTGGCAAATGGAACAACCATCTTGGTGACTGAAAATACCAAAAAAGGGCTACCATATTTGAAGGACAAAAGTCCCTTTAGAGACTAATAAATTGCATATGCTGATCAATTTTAGCATATGAATCCCTAATCAAACCATCCCATTGTCCCTTAAAGTATGGACCGTAGCCAAATGTTATGCACCATTTCAGCTAGCGAGACCTTAACTTGATGAACATATGGTGGTGCTACTCCATAATTCCCTTAATGGTTGCATCGCCTTCCTTCTTCCTTAAAACTATACCATCACAAAAGGAACTATACGAACCATTCCGAAGAAACTACTAAAAGCATCATCCAGAGACTCAAGATCGTAATGGAATAGAGAGCGGATAAGTGATGTCCAAATCATCATTACCCCATGTGAATAACTATGGTAAGATTCTTAACAGACGTTTCCATACTAATTAAATAGTCACTTAGGCAATGTTTTTGTATTTTTCTTGCAAATAGCACTAACCACAATTAGAGGATATACCCATTTTGTGTAGCCATGTACCGAACATGCAAGGCTTTATGCACAAGCAACCACACTACACATGAAGTATTTGACGTGATTTTTTACTTTCCCATAACTTGCCCCAAAACTTAGAAAGAAACTTTGGAGTAAGATTTGTTGACACTAGTATTGAAATGTCGTTAATGAAATGTCCCATCAACTAGACAATACATGTCTACCTAATTGCACAAAATGTCGGAAACTTTTGAATTTGTTGCCAAAAAATGGATCTGTCCATGATTGATCAGATTGCGACTACTTACAATACACCCACAATTTCCAATGTGACTTATGTCCTTTGCCATCAGGTTCATATACCATTTGCGATCAACATATCTTATAACTCTTATTTTGTTTTGTATAGCACAAGGATAATACATGGTTGCTTCCATTGAAGGAGACAATTGACTTGTATTATCCACATCAAAAGAGCAAAAGGTCCTATCTTAGAAGTAACCCTTTACAGTAAGGATTACTTCCATATGAGGCAAAGCTAAAGGGTGGTATGGCGGCTCTATTTATAGCTTGAATTTGCCGATGCATTATTTTTTAGTGAATCATGGCTGGTACATACTATTGTTCTTGCTAGGGTCGTGATTGAAAATTTTACCAAAGTCCTAACCTAGTTAGTAGGACCTTCTATCATTTTCCCCCACGCCAACCATTGTTTAGAATCATCTGTTGTTATAAAATATGAATTCCAAATCAGACTCAACTTTAATGGTCATAATATCTAGTAGGTTCATTGTGGAGCAATCCCAAAAAGACTTGCTTCCATGTAAAACAAATAGCTCAAATAAATCTCTCCTCCCATGATGAGATGATGATATTCGAAAATTTTCCTTAAACATCCATCATGCATCCCTTCGCCAAGGTGCACCTAGCTTAGATAACATTTATAATAGAGATTCGTGAAAAATAATTTCCATATCTCCTAACTAGTAGTAAATCATCAAATAATAAACTTCACCAACAATGCTCGGGTCTGGACTACTAGATGAAGTCCTCCTTTGGTTCAAGGTAAGGTAATTGCATCCCATTTATCTTTGGATTGAGCACAAGACCACAAGAAGTTTCGTATCAATCTTCGTATTCTCATAATACATGATTTTGAAAAGATCTAACAAGACAACACATACCATGTTGATGTCGACGATATTTGGTTTGTAACTATAACTCGTCCTACATAAGAAAGCGCAACTAAAGTCCATAACAACATTTTTTATCTTAGCATTATTAACCAGGGTCCACTTGAGTCTTAGATGATAAATCAACCTAAATAGTGAATTGGGGTACATCATGATATCCATTGAAATTGAGGATGTAGTTCCCATTATGGAGGGTCCTCATCCCAAACCCAAACTGTCATCAATTTGTTCATGTTAACAATCAGACTAGAAGCCTTGTAAAATGTAAAGAGGGCCAATTCAACTTTATTTAGATTATTCAAATGACTATGCTAGTATAAGACTATTTCATCAATAAAATCCACTTCTCATAACTCTACATTTCAAAATGAGATAGTCAATTCGCATATACCAATGTCATCAACAGTCAAGTAGGAAATCATTGCCTTAGCAATATAATGAAATTGAAAAGGAGCCAAAGGGCATCCTTGTCTAATGGACCGTGAGATGGTAAAGAAAGAACCATAGTCCCTACCAAAAGAACTAGCTTTGTGCTATACAATATAAGGAGGCAATGCTTGTAATCAGCTCCTGAGAGAAACCAAAATTAGCCATTGTAGCTATAGCAGCTAATTCCTAAAATGTATAGACATTATCCAATATACATCGTTCATTCATGAACCCCTTCTAGGATGGATATGTGATTGTAGGTAAGAAGACATATAGGAAGTAATTTAGCTGTGATATTATGAACTACGTCGAGTATTGTAATAGGGCACCATTTTGATATCAAGTGAAGGATCTCAGACTTAGTTGTTACGCACAACAAGTCATTAATATTTACAAAACATAAGTGAAGGGTATGTTCACTAATGTTAGGAAGGGACTAATATGATTGGATGGAAGAAATGATAGGTGCATGCACTATCGCGATCTTTACAAGTACAATCCATGTCCATACATGGTGGTATGGGACACTGGTGGGGGACTTGGATACGTTTCTCCCCTTCATTAGGGGATGGCTGGGTGGACTGGTGCCCTTTCTTCCTTATTTGCTTCTTTAATTTTCCTTAAAGTTAATTAAGATTCTAACAACTACCATGGACAACCATAGACACAATTTGGGGACCAATTAAAATGCATAAGGTAAAAAATATTGACGCTTATGAATAGCTCGTGGTATGTATGCTTGGTGCTACCTACACTACCGATCTAATGGAGGATAGCTAGCTCAATTACACGCAAGGATATTTCTAAACCTCACTCATTTGAATGAAATTTACTCATACCATGATGTTTATTGCGTCTAAGACTCAATGATATATAGGCCTAATATATGATAGTAGAGTCTTACATAGACATAGAATGTCTTATCGATACATTCTATATAAACAAAGATAAAAAGATGCAATGAAGAATATTGACTTCATCTCCATTAAATTGTCACATAAGCTCTTTGAAAGATCATAACCTAATCTTGTCTTTCTAACTCAGCAATATCAAATAGCTTGTAATCTATTATAAGTACCTTGATCATCACAATAAAAAAAACCACGAGAGTAATATGCTAGAAGTATATAGGAAAAAAAGCCACAAATATAGTAATCAAAAGTATAATTACCTATACAAGGCATATATTGATCTCATTAATCATAACATTGAACACATTCTCTACAATATAAAAATTCCAATGAGAAGAGGTAAAAGTTATGATTCTTATTCCTTGTAAAAAAACTCAATATATCATAAACTTTAGTCAATAAAGATATGAAAATAAAATCTAATATAAGGCCCCACAATATGCAACCGTTGTTTATATATACTATATATGATGACAATACAAATCATTATTTCTAGATTCACGAAATTCTAACATTTGAATTGTTGATAATTGGTTTGATATTGTGTTTTAGAATTGGTGCTTTTAGTTTGAGGTCATGCAACTAAAACTTTGCTCATAAAAGTGACCATATAACATTGTATAGTCCTTACATCCATCCTACGACACGAGAGTGATTGTAGTTCCACATGAAAAACATTGCGAATAAACATTATCTTCACAAAAAATAGCAAAATGTTTCCATGTGTAATGGCCGCAAAAAGGGGAAACACAATTTACTTTGCATTACATTTAGTTGTTTGTTGGTCATAGAATCCAAAAGATCCAATATTGGTCGTTTGTTGTAACTTATAAATCAAGTCGACCAAGGCAATTCTTATAAATAAAAGTATAGATATGTACGCTACTTAATTTAGAATATTAGAGCCCAATATTGTAAATGAGCCCCATTTAGGAGGCTCAATGACTAAGCATAATTAGGTTAGGTAAGTAAAGAACGAAGCTCCAATGTACTTTTCCTTTTGTAATTTATATAAATTGTGTAAGAATATCATTCTTGGCAAGAGAGAGGAAGTGAAAGTAATGATATTGTCCCATGCACTATTTGTGGGTACCTTGTCTCTATTTCATCATCTACCTACTTATAAGTTTTGGTTTTCCAATTGAGTAGTACACGAGATATGATCACATGGTAAAGCTTAACAATGGCATCCCCTTTGGTCACATGCTAGTAATGTGATTCCATTACATATTCCTCTATGGGCAATGGTGTTGTATGTTCTTCTTTAGTATGATTAGTTTGTGGTTTGCATCATGGTGTTGAGCTCTTTGGCAAACCCTCATGTATTAAATAAAGGATTTGGGCAATGTATTGTTTATTTACATGTGCCTTTGGGCTAGTGGAGATTAGGAAATCAATGTCAGTGACAATCATTATTGAAACCCACGAGCAGAGAGCATGTAAAGAGAGTGGGGGAAGCAAAAATAGCATCCTCGTCAACGCAACATGTTTTTATGGGGTACATATCATTGGGGGTTTGCTAATGCTTGCACCCAATTCACGTAGGAGGAGGTGGAGGCAATGAAGTTAGCCTTATTTCAATTGACACTCAAGGTTCGGGGCCAAGAGTAAGCAATTGTTCTCTTGTTAGAATTTTTGGGATCATGGTTGGGTGGCAAACGAGGAGGTTTGTTTTGTCCATGAGGGGGCGTCTTTCTTGCTCGTGAACCTTTTGAGTGTATACTTGGATCCTAAAGGTCTTGTTCACTTTGTGAATGTAGATTGTGTCATTGATGAAGTCCATGATCAGTCACTAGATTGATATAACACAAATTCAACTATGAAATTTGAGTAGGAGTCCTACCTTATGTTTGTGTTTTCCACGTGATTGGTTCTTGAAAAGTTACTTAATTTGTTGTTAGAGTTAGAAATTGTGAACACCTTGAAGTTCTTCATAGCTCTATTTGTGAAATCAACGATTGGGGCATCCATTTTACTTGAGTCCCATAGATCACCTTCACAATAATTACAACATCAACATATAAAAAGCCATTGTCAAGCTTTGAACTATCTAAAATAATAACCACCTTCTGAAAAGTAAGTAGTAATTTAGACACAACTATATTTAGTTAAAACTTAGTAAATGATTTGATAGAAAAAGATAAAAATAATTCTCAAACACCAACAAGGCATTGCATGCTAAAGCATAAAGTGAATTGCATACACCATATAAAAAAGTTTGGATGTCCTCACAAAATCACCTTATTGAATCCACAATTTACATACATATACATGGTGGTGTGTCAAAGTTTAACAACTTTGAGGTAAGTGAAAATGTTTGTTGAGTAGGTTTAATATTGTATTAAGTTGAGTATATAAACTCTTCACAAGCTCTAGTTTGAAATCATGGATAATTTAAACTTGCAATGGATTTACAGCATGTGTGAAAAAATAATAATTTTGCCCTTTAAAATGACATGGCCAATGGTTGCCAAACTTTGAAGGGAATCATGTTAAGTTAATGGCCACTTTTGCCATCAAAATAAAACCAGGGAATTCCTTATATATATATTAGAAAGAAAAACATACCTTCAACTTGAGGTAAACCTCAACCCACACAAAAAATTTACTCCTAGAAAAAAGGTTTTTTAACATGTGTGAAAACAAGAACATTGCCCTTCAAAAGATATATCATTACCTATGAGCCAAAGACATACAATTGTTTATCCACGAGCCAATGTGACAATTGTGTCACAATGCTTACTTCATTAACTTGATCAGTAGATGTAGGTAGCCATACCCTAACAAACAAAAATAGCTTGATAAACGACTAGCGCAAACAAAAAATTAAGATTATTAAATTCATCAATATTTGAGCTTTTTAGCTACAAAAAAATAACAGCTCATTAATTCAATTGCAAGGAAGCAAATTTATCTCATCAACTACGTGAATAATTTCATTACCGAACAATGCTACCATGGCTTCAAAGTTAAACAACTAAGATACAACAATATTTCTAGTATGGATGACGTAAACCACAAGTTACCTTTAATATTTGATTGTATCAAGGAAGAATCTATTATTGCCAAGAGTAAAAAGTGCTTGCAAAAAAAACAATATGCATCTTGCAACAATCTTTATCCACTTAACAATATCGAGTAATGATATATATCTATAAACCTATATGTGATGGGCAATCTCTCACAAGAAGTTTACCAAGAGTTTTTCAGATGTCATAGAAATCATGTTGTAGTGGATTTTGTGCTTTGAATGATTGCCTTCGAGTCTATAGTGATGAGATTGAGTTTGCATTGTTTACCAAAACATTTTTGAGGTCATGCATAATCCTTGTTTGTTCATTTGAAATTAGCTTTACATTGCTTTGAAATTGGCTTTACATTGCTTTAAAACATTCTCCAGAATAGAAAGATAACATGGAGTGGTGGAAAGTTGGAAAACCAAAATATGTTTCTAGAGATAACCAACTTCATGCCTACATATCAAACTAGCGGAACTTCTTGCATTCACATTGATATGAACATTTTGAGAAGCCACTTCCCACAATAGGGGTAAACCCTAAGTTTTGGGACCCCTACTTTGCTACCTTCCTCTTTTGGATGAGCTTTAAAGATGCTATTGATAAGATCAAAATCACATTATAAAAGTTATAAAAGTCAAATTAGCACGGACGACATAAACCTTAAGCAATAACATCTACTCATTTCTTAAATAATCTCTACTTATAAGCATAAAAAGTTTATTGAAAATTTTCCGAATCCATAACATGAGTCATATAGCTTGTTCCTTCACAAATAATGATAATGAGGTTTCACATGTTTATCAAGTGATGGTTTATATATCTATTAAATATTAAACCAAATTTGGTTTCCAACATAAATGTGGCCTTAAATAAAAAAGTTTAATAGTTTCTATAGCAACTAGGACACAATCAACAAAAAGGGTGAAAAATGATTCCCTTGCAATAGGGCACACAATCGTGCTTAGTCTCTCACCCACTATTGACATATTTACTTGTAAGGACAAATTTAAGCACGTTTTTAAACTTAAGAAATAAATTTAGTTGCTTGAGACCAAGTTCCATCGAAAAAGGGGTATTTTGGATGATAATGTACATACAACCACTAAATAGATTTGAGGAATTGATCAAAAGAAAGTTTACAAGGAAAGCAAGGGTATGTATACTATTGGGTGATATTTTGTTTGCATGACAAATATATTTACTTCAACACATAATTTAGTGCCTAAGACGGGAATGAGTTATTGGATAAGGTGTTTCAAAGTGGTGGCATGTATACCTAAGAAGGGAACACCCATGGTCACCCTCTCAAAATCATGATATTATAATGTAATTTATTCTCAATTGGTGTCACGTTGTGAGGTTGGCCTGAGTTAGATAGAATTAGTGCTTAGAATGCTACTCAAATAAGAGATTGTTTCATCACACACCTTGATTAATTGTTTTGTAAGAAATTTGGAATCTTCTTGAAAGGTAAGAAGCAAATTCTTCACATCACTGCATACATTATGCCAAAATTCATCAATCGATGTCTCTTCATCCCCAGGAATGTCAATTGCAAGATCGGTGAAGGTTTTCTATGAAACGCAAGCTACAATGATTTTCTTGTTGTAATTTGGAAATCTTGTTAATATCATTATCACATTATCTATGTTTCCAACTTGTGGTTGTGATTCCTCAAAATTGTTATAACCATAATCTTAGGGGCTAATTTTAATGGTTTAAGGGTAGAATAAGTGGGAAACATATTACCCTAGGAATTAGGACAAACCCATAAGTACCTACGACTAGTGTTTGGCAAAGTTTCTAGTCCCTACCGGAAATTTTCCTGTTGCTTATGATCCTAACCGGAAATTAAAAATTTTAACTGGCCACTTTCCTACGAGTGATAATGTCAATCGGAACATGTTCAAATTTTATTTTTTTGGGACATAGCAATTTTTTTTTGGCACATCCAATTATATTAAACTGATGAAACATCTTAATCAAATTCACAAGCTTTTATCGCATTATGTTTTCTTAATGAACCATTTACCGTCGTGATGGCCAAAGACTTGATTTTGAGGGTCGATATTGGATGTCATTGGCAACGCACAAATATTTCAAACTTCAATACTATTCAAAGCTCGTCTATATCTAAGTTGTTTACAATGTTTAGATAAATTTCTAGGAAATTAGTCTCTCCTATCCAAGCAAAAAATCATGGCATTTGGTACTTTGGTTATCCATACTCAAAATCAGAATGTTTGAAAAGCTTTTGTTTATCCAATAATGGTTGTTTAAGGCCTATCAATTGTTTCCTGGCCTTATTTAGTTTGTCTATCAATCATTCTGGCTTTGTGAATTCATTGAGCTTTGCAATGGGAAAAAGGAACAAACCATACTTTTATATAGCTTTGAGCAACCACCGACATTGCAAATTAGCATATGTTTTGTATCCATAAAACCAAAAGTATTACAACCATACATTGTTTTGGATGAACTTAGCCTGTTGTGCAAATTTCAATGTGCTCATGTCTCATTGGCACACCTGTAATAAAAAGAGGTTACCAATGTTAGCCCTCTTACAACAAATCAACAAGTTTGAGGTTGGTAATAACCATCAACAGGTTTTTGTGCCAGTTTGTAAGGTTGAACAAAATTGTTAAACAAGATTTCTTGCTAGACTTACAAGATAGATGGGTTCACTATAGCAATAATGGTAGTTTTCGAGTTACCACCCAAGGAATCTTGTATTAAAAATCTCTCCTTGAATTATCATCAACTTACCAAAGGACTGCCAAACTGAGATGTGTGTGTGTATCCATGTTGTGTCTATGGGTAGCTTAGCTTAGGTAATAACAAAAAGGACATCTAACAAAGGGAATGGTATCGCAATGTTGCATTATACTACATATAGTGTGGTAGAATTTACACATCAAGAAACTCAACAATTTCCCTTACACGAATCCATCCCTGTTATCATCACCATCACCTTCTTCTTTCTCTCCTTCTTCATATTTAGGTTGTTATGCATATGTATATATGTACACAAAAGCCTACCATATCCAATAATAGTGGAAGGCAACTAAAACGGGGTTCTGTGTGTGTGTTTTCTAAAAAAAAATATACAGAGAATAGTTATTAACTAAATTAACACTAATTAATTGAATAATGCATCATACCCTACCTCCACAGTTTTTTCTTCTTCATAACCAATAGAGGATTTGTCAGCATCTATCAGGTTGCCATCAAATGTTTAGATTTATGTCAATATTTGTACACAAGTCATAATATATGAGATTACCTGTGTATGGATTGTCAAGTCTCGATTCTCGATTCTCGAGTCGAAGGCACTGGCAAACGAGAAGAGGTAATACAAACAAACAGGAAAAGAGAGGGAAAAGATGAGAAAGAGGGATTCGAGCGTTGGGGCAGAGGGGGGAAACAGATAGGGGAAAACACACTGAAAGAGGGGGAAAGAGTGAACTTAGGTTTTTTTTAACATTCTTTAAAATAAAAAAAATGCATAAATAGCCGGTACAAAAATATTAACTAGCTATATTCCGGTTTTGGGGAAATTCTAGCCGGAATAAGTTCCGGCTACCCCCCCAACCTTAACCAACAAATGTCCCAACCCAACCGGAACGCTGACACTATTCCTGGAACTTTGCCCAACATTGCTTATGACACATTTAGAGCAAATGGTGGTTTTGGGGAGTAAAAGGTATTGTGTTGTATAAATGGGACTACTTACCCTCTTCACTATGATAGCTTAAGATGATGTCAAGACTCTATTGGTGTTGCAAAGCTCTTCTCTTTTGGATCCACTCTATTTCTACTTCCAAGGTATATATAAAGTAATATTTGGTAGTATAGCACACTAATGGTATTTTATATTCATCTCTCCTCATTTTCTCGGGGTGGTTAGTGTGGTTAAGCACCCTTAAATCTTTTCATAGTTTTCAATTCATAATATTTGGCATCATAATATCATTTATATGGAGAATGTTTTGTTGTCATAATAGTCCAAAAGTCTTAAAAATATTTTTGCGATCAACATGATCTTGTTGGTCGTCAATGTCGTCAATGTCGTCAATGTAGATGGGCAAATCTTAGTGAAGACTTCGAATTTTCCTTTCTTTATCGCAAAGATTCAATGAAAATTGTGTTGATTCTATTACTCATATTCATACAATCAACATGTTCACCATCATTGAATTTAAAATATGATTCTTTTTATCAACTTCAAGGGAAATACCTTGATGCAATTTCTTTAAAAGATATTAAATGAGAGTTGAATTTGGTAAAGAGGCCTCTAAAATCACCACCCTTTGGAAGTCGACCTTTCACTTTCTATGGTGTGCTCTAAACCTAATGGAAAGCTTTATGTTCTAGATCTCCCTAAGCTCAAAAAGCAAATGTGTTTCATGTGTCATGATACACTCTCAATTGGGCACCCCGAATAAATTGAACACTAATTCCAATCTCATCCTAAAAGAGGACCTTATTGCCTCTTTTAAGAGTAACTATTGATAAGTTTTGTTTCCTTGTTGATTAGGGCAAAGTTGTCAGAGTCGCACACGAGGATGTCACACAAATCACAATCTAACATGTAAGATTTGATTAGTACTAGATATTAGGGTTTACATAGAATCATTTAGGGATGTCACTCAGATATTCATACGTTTAGGGCACATACATGATTAGAGTTTTGATTAGAACTAGATACTTATCAATATGCAATAGTAGTTAACAAAAATACATTTCCCTTTAGGGTTAGAATAAAAAATTAGGACATATTTCGTATATACAATTAGGGTTAGAAAGATATTCTAACAGACTGAGTTATAAACACATAGTGACAAATATGCAAGAGGGGTTACAATCAAATTGTGACAGTTACGTAGTTAGAGTTAGAATAAGATACTTATAAGGGGGAAATGATGGTTGACAAACTTAGATTTACTTTAGGGTTATAATTTGAAATACAAAACATATACGTTGTATGCACAATTAGGGTTAGAAACGCATTCTAACATATATGTACTTAGGGTTAAAAGCACATATTGACAAATATGTAGTTACATTAGAATCAAATTGTGACAATTACGTAGTTAGAGTTAGAGTTAGATATGTGTCCTATATATGTTGATTGTTAAAACTAGATTCTCACATAGAGGTAGTTAGGAATATAATCATATATGTTGTATATATATTGATGATGGAAATAAGATTTCGACAGTTCTGTAGATAAGGTTAGAATAAGATATGTGTTGAATATACACTAATTGTTAAAATTAGATTTTGACAAATAGGTAGTTAGGAATACAATCATATATGATGTATATATATTGATGGTGATAATCAGATTCCGATAGCTATGTAGATAGGGTTAGAAACATATTCTAATAAAAAGGTGGTTAGAGTTAAAATCATATTAAATAACAATTTTGTAAATAGGGTTAGAATCTAATTCTCACAGATATGTGGATAGAGCTAGTGTATTGTAAATAGGGTTAGAATCTAATTATAACAGATATGTGGATAGAGCTAGAATGAGATACACAGTATATACATTCAGATGGTTACTATCAAATTCCATATATAATACATGTACATGTTTTCATCATTTAAATGCAATTAAGTTTGAATGCAAGTGGCTAACCCTCCTTATCCTCGGGCATTGAATTATCACAAGTTTTGTGAAACAAAGGAGGATTTCAATAGAGTATATGGTCTCTCACTATGTGGTATTGACCCTGTAATACTAATTGACAGGATGATAATTGATGTAGATTGGTTGTTAGCCTATATATTAAGAAGAGTAAAAGGAACGATTAAGATAAAGCATGTACATTTAGAACTGTACGAGGACATCATGGCGCTTCATAAAAAACTTCATCATTAGATTCTCGTTAATAAGGAGTTCTCAATTGCCTTCATCAAGGCATTTGCATATGAAAATTGTACATCTACAAAGGAACCTACTAACAACGAGAAGCACAAGGCTGCATAGGCACTTGCTAATGAGGCATCAATAACGCGATACGATAAAATTATCTTTGAAGGGTGAACAAAACAAACAAGTAAGTTGGTTAATCTATTACAACTACAAGTATATAATTAAAAGTATAAGTTGTCGTAGTAGCTAATTAGCTTATAACTAAGGTCGAAGTAGAGTAGTAGTTAATTAACTAATTAGATAAGTTCATAGTAGAGTAGTACCAAATTAGTTGGTTAGCTGAGTGAATACTGCTAGTAGTGTAAAGAGTTGCGTATGCAGAAGCTTGAGCACAAAAGACACATCTGACTCTATTCTACTAGCCTAAGATACGTCCTGACATACACAACTATGTGACTAACAAATGTCAACAATGTCTGGTTAACAAAGTCAAACAATTTAAAGCCACTGGACTTTTACATCCTTGGGAAATTCCCAACAATAAATGGGAAAGTATATCCATGGATTTTATTGTTAGCCTTCCTCACACCCAAAAACGCCATGATGCCATATGGGTTGTGGTTGATAGACTAAATAAATGGCTAGATTTATTGCTACTAAAACCATGGTAACAACTCCTGAATTGGCTTACCAATTCATTCAAGATGAATTATTTCATTTTTATGGGTTACCGATGGATAATATCTTGAGTGATCAAGATCCAAAGTTTACCAACGACTTTTGGACACTAGTCTTTAAGAAGTTAGAAACTACATTGAGCATGAGTTCCATGGATCATCCTCAATCCAATGGGAGACAGAACGAGTAAATCAAATTATTGAGGACATGCTTCAAGCATATGTTGGTGCAAAGCCAACAAAATGGGAACATTATCTCCCAATTTTGGAGTTTTCTTACAACAACTCCAAGCATACATGGACAGGATATAGTCCTTTTATGTTAATGTATGGTTTTCATCCACGATCCCCTATTGATGTTAATATCCATCATGATGAGTTGCGAAGTACGCAAAACTTTCTTTGGGATATGCAAGATATGTTGCATATTACACGAGATAATATAAAAACAACTCAAAATAGAGCACGTTTTTTTGTTGATCATAATAGGCAACCTCGTGTATTCAACCCTGGACAAAAGGTATTTTTACGTGTACCTCATAATTCTAAGACATTGTCTACGGGTAAGTACGCTAAGTTAGCCCCACGGTTTTGTGGACCTATTACAGTCCTCAAATGCATTGGTTCATCAGCCTATTGTCTCGCTCTTCCTAATGGCATTGAAATCCATCTAATTTTTCGTGTAAGTCGTCTAAAAGAACTTCTTGGTTTTGGCAACAATACAGTTACAACCGAAATTCTAGTTACTTGCAAAGAATTATCTTCTAAAGCACATGTACCAGAAAGAATTCTCGATGTTAAAACAAAACATTTGCGTACTAAAATAATCCGAGAATTTAAAATTAAATGGAAGGAGAAGTCTATGAGAGATGCTACATGTGAACGAGAAAATACTCTTAAAACTAACTTCCCTAACTTTTCATTGCAAGAGTGCAATGTTTTAAAGAGGGGGTGGGGTGTATGTTACGGGCATGACCATATAATATCTTGTGGTAAGATTGTATCGTAGTATTCTATACATGTGGATAAAGTGTGAGGGTTAACCGAGAGTGTAAAGAAGGGAGGATTACTTTTAATCCTAGGAATTGAGACAACCCATTAAGGCCAAGTGTGAACTTCCTTGGGGCCTTAGGTCTGGCTATAAATATGAGGCCTAGCTACCCTCATTTGACACATTATTGACTACGTTGCGATTTTGATCTTGTGGTGATCAACTCTTGTAACGAGTGAGCCAGTATCAGGTATGACTCGAGGCCACGACGGTGGTATGGGACGTTGATTGAGGCTCGAGTTCGTCTCGATCCCTTCGCTCGAGGGTGGTTGGGTGGATCACCACCCTTCTTTCTCTCTCTTCTCTACTTATATTTATATTATATTTCTTTATCTCATGCTTGTGGAGAATTTGTCCTCCTATTCACAGTAAGAAGCGTATAGTGAACTGTTGTAGGTCCAATACTTGGACAAACACCTGTCACTCTCAGATTGATAACTTAGATAATATGACGAATCTGAGGCTCATATTTTATAAACAAAAACTAAACAGAAAGGGCTTTCCAACAAGTATTTAAACATAAGGAATGGCTATATATTCATTAAGATGTGAATCTTACAAATGAGCTGATACAAAAGAAATGTGAGAGAAAGACTAACAATGTATCAAAGACAATCTATAAAACTTCTCACTTAGATATGACAATCAAGGTATTCCTCTTGCTCTCCTCTTTTTTGTATGTATAGAACACGTTTTATACCTATTTTTATACCTTATGTTTTATGCTAGCTACTTACAACTTGACTCACCTATTAGACTCCACTTTTGTAGCCACTGATTTTTGTGTCTAATTCTCACCTACCACATATATTTACCCATTATATGCTATTCACTAGAGTCTTTAGATAAATGCTCACCATACATCTTTATAAACATAAACAACCATAACTCATGTCAATTTGAGCTTGTAAACATTTATCTCCAACACTCCCCCTCAAGCTCATTTGGGAGTTATCTTGAGCCATGTCTTGCATTTAATTCATCACATCCTTGAAACCTTTTAGTTTAAATGCATCCAAGAACTTTGTGAACATGTTTGCAACTTGGTCCTTGGTTTTGATGAACTTTATCTCCACATCTTTGCTCAACACCATCTCTCAGACATAATGGTAGTGAACTTCAATATGCCTACTCCATGCATGGAAAGTGGGATTGCTTTCCAAGTAAATACTTGCCATGTTGTCACCCTATATCGGAATTATTCACACATGCACTTCAAGATCAACCAAAAGCTTTTTAAGCCACATTGCTTCACATGTAGCAAATATTAATACTCTATATTCAGCCTCCATGGATGAAAGTGCAACAGTAGGTTGTTTCTTCGAGCTCCATGTGATAGGATTGCTTCCAATCATAAATAGATAACTTGAGGTTGATCTCCTATCTTCCTTTGAACCTGCCCAATCCGCAGCACTAAAAACTTTGACATGCAATTCTTCATCACACTTATAAAACAAAGCATGATTAATTGTATGCTTTATATATCTTAACACTCTCTTAGCTGGAGCTTGCATAAATTGAGAAAGTACACACCAACATAACATAGATCAGGTCTTGTAATGCTTGCATAGATTAATGATCCTATAATACTTCTGTCCGTTGTTGTATCTTCTAGTATTTCTCCATCACTTGAGCATAGTTTTGTATTTGTGTCAATGAGTGTCAATGGGTTGAGTGAGTGGTTTGCATTCACTCATTCCAAATCTAAAAACAACATCCAACAAGTGCTTCCTTTGCATCAAGTAGATGCCACTTTTCCCGTAAACAACCTCAATTCCTAAAAAATATTTCAGCCCTCCTAGATCTGAAAATTTAAACTCTTTTCCAAGCTTTCCTTTTATATCTTTAATCCATGTATCATCATTCCATGTTATGATGAAATTATCAACATATATACAGATATATACCTCTTTATTTCCTTTTTTCTTCATATATAATGAGGGATCAACAATGCTTGGGTTGTATCCACATTTAGTTAGATACTCTACCAATATTTGGTTCCATGCTCGTGGTGCTTGTTTCAAGCCATAAAATGCCCTTTTTCAATCTGCAAACAAAATCTGGATAGTTTTCGTCTTCAAATCCAACCGGTTGACTCATGTATACCTCTTCTTTTAGTTCTCCATTTAGAAAGGCATTCTTCATGTCGAGTTGATATAATGGCCACCTCTTTGAAGCATTGATTGCTATGAAGGTTCTAATTGTCCCCATCTTTGCAACCGGCCTAAAAAATCCATCATAATCTACGCCTTGTGTTTGTTTAAACCCTTTTGCAACCAACCTAGCTTTGCATCTAGCTATGAACCGTCAACATTTCTCTTCACCTTGAACATCAATTTGTTTGGAATGATTTTCATACCTTCTTTCTTTGTCACTAGATCCCATTTGTAATTATCGTTGAGAGCTTTGATCTCTTCTTTCATAGCTTGCTTCCATTCCGTTTGTGTACAAGCTTCTTCATACGTCTTGGGCTCTTTGTCTTTGACAACCTGCATCATATATGCAAAATGTTTCACCATGAAACTATCATAAGTCAACCTTTGAATTGATACCTTATCCATGATGATCTTCTTTCATTGCATTTAGAATGTTTTTTCTTCAAGCTATTCGGGTTTAGCTTAGAAGTGGTCATCTCTTCATTTTCAACTTCACTTGCGTCTATCTCACTATTTCCAACATCACTTGCTTCGTCATCTATAGGATGACTTTCATGTCTTTCCTTCCATGATGAACGTTCTTCCTTTGATGTAGATGCCTTTGGATATGAAATTTCTGTGCTCGATTGTTGAACTTCACTTTGATTAGTTCAGGTACATAATCATCATAATCTTCTAAGACTTCAAGAACTTTTCCCTTTCCTTTATCTTCATACCATGGTCTTCGTTCATCAAAGACCACATCTCGTGAGACCCTTCTTCCTTTTTTATAGGATTATAACACTTATATCCTTTTTGCTCCATCAAATAGCCAATGAAAATGCATTTTTCTGATCTTGGTTCCATTTTTGTTCTTACTTCCTGAGGAATGTGAACAAAACAAACACATCAAAAAAAAAATAGGTGTGTAAGATTAGGTTTGCTACTGGAATATACCTCCTCTAGTGTCAAGTTATGTATTCCTAATGCTGTGCATCTATTCATCAAGTAAACTGCGGTTGTGGTAGCTTCAACCCAATAGTGTAATGGTACCTTCATCCCGTTCAACATGCATCTTGCAACTTCAATGATTTGCCTATTTTTCCTCTCAGCTACGCTATTTTGTTGAGGCGTATATCGACAAGTAAATTGCCTTTTAATCCCATTTTCTTGTAGAAAATCTGAAAACTCATTGGAGAAGTGCTCCCCTCCATCATCAGATCTTAAGATTTTGATATGCCTTCCTGTTTCTTTTTCAACTTCATTTTTGAATCTCTTGACTATAGAAAACATATCAGATTTTTGCTTCATACAAAACAACCATACCTTTCTTGAATGATCATCAATGAAAGTGACAAAAAATCTATTACTAGCCATTGATGACTCTCAGATAGATCCCCATACATTCGTATGTATCAAATCCAAGACATTTGGGGCCACATAATTGCTTCTCTTGAATGGTTTCCTTGTTTGTTTACCTAATTGACAAGCTTCACACAATTCATGTACTCCAATACTATTAATTTTTGGAAGACCTCTTACCACTTCATGTTTGCTCATGTTCTTTAGCTTTGGAATGTTAATGTGTCCTATCCTGTTGTGCCATAAATCTAGCTACGAGATTTTCTTGTCCCCAAATTGAATATACATTACTCTTCCATAAGGATTTTGAATGTCCAAGGTGAGCATCCTTCCTTCTCGTTTACCTTGAGCAATGACCATGAAACCTTCTTTAGGATTCTTTATGAAGCACCCATTCTAATTGATTATGACATGATAACCCTTCTCTACCATTTGTCTTATTGAAATCAAGTTCTTTAGTACTGTAGGAACATGAAGAATATTTGATAGTACCTTTGCTTTACTTGTGTTTCCAAGCCTTACATCTCCAATGTGTTCAATCGTGTGTTGAGTATCATCACCTATTTCAACACATCCTTTCCCATTTGGTATCTGTAAATTAGTGAACATACTTCCCTAGCATGACATATGATTACGAAAACCTGAATCAATATACCATTTTCCATCATCTTCGTAAGAGCTTCTAAACTCATTGTCACGGACAAGTATAATGGAGCAGAGCGAAGACAAGACCAGAAAACAAGAGAGACGAAAAGAACAAGAACTTAACTTATAGAATCCATAATTGGTGTTGTTCAGCTTGATTAGAATCAAGGTGCCCATGAGTATTTATACAAGAAGGTAGGGATATGTAAGCCAACTAGATATAGAGTATGCATGAGGATGCATGCAATAGAGAATGCATGAGAATGTGTGCAAGCTAGAAATGAGGATGCAGGCAAGCTAGGAACTTCCAATGTTCAATCTACACTACATGAAGTTGGCTTTAGTACAAGCATGCATATGTAGCTCAATTGGTAGGGTTGCTCAATAGAGACCATGAGGTCTTGGGTTCAATCCCTACCTTCCTCCGACATTATCCTCTTTCTAAGGCCGCCTCCTAACACCCACGACCAGTTGATGAAAAGCGTGAATTGCCTTCGGCACATTTTGTAAATGTGTAACTAGTTCCCATGTGGCCTCAACTACGGTTTCCACCATGGCAAGGAAGTCCACCATGGGGAAACCTTAGTTGAGGCGTGGATACTATTATTGTAGGCAAATTCCACTATGGCAAGGAAGTCCACGCAATCGTCTTTTTGGTACCTGATTGTACATCAGAGGTATTGTTCGAGGATTTCGTTGACTCTTTCGGTTTGGCCATCAGTTTGAGGGTGGTGCACGGTTGACAAGTTCACAGCAATCTCGAATCTCTATAGAAGTCGGCGCTAGAAGTGGGAGATAAATTGAGGACCTCGATCAAAAGTGACATCCTTAGGGAATCCATGTAATCAGACCACAACGCCAACGTTTTCGTGACCCCAAAGTGTTCGGCAAGAGGATCATCGTGGCAAGTTTGTAGTACTTGGATGCTACATGTGCTAGCTGGTACGTAAAGGAGGTGATTACAATAGAGTAGCCCATCCTGAGTTGTAAAGTGACTGAGATCCGAGCTTTCTATTTCCTGGGATGGGTTGTTGAGGCGCACCATGATGTCAGTGGCGAAAGGGCCCGGCGTGGTTGCTTGGGTGATCTCGTTGAGCAAGGAATCATCATGCAACATATAGATTGCAAACATGTGGAGTTGATCGAGCCACAATAAACAATGCGATTGGTGAGGGTGGTTTTTTGCATGTAGTAAAGACAACTACTGTATGCGTCGTCACCTGGGTGTAGTTCAAAGTCGGGTCGCCGAGAGAGAGCATCTGCTTTCCCATGTAGCGAAGGCCGAGATGATAGCTGCAAGCTCCTTGTCGTAGACTGGATAATTGATTTCCGGGGCTGTAAACTTCCTAGAGTAGAAGGCGACCGGATGCAGGGTGCCATCATTGTAGGGCTGAGACAAGACTGCACCTATGGCAAAGTCGGAGGCGTCGGTTTCAACCTAGAAAGGGCGGATGGGGTCAAGGTGGACTAACACGGGGGCGGAGAGAAAAGCTGCTTTGAGGGCATTAAAAGCATTATGTGCCGCAGGGGTCCAAAGAAATGGAGTATCTTTCCGGTTAAGTTGGATGAGAGGTTAGACTAGGGCAGAGAACCCGTCCATAAATCGTCTATAAAAATTTGCAAAACCTTGATACGATTGTACCTCTTTCAGCCAAGTCGGGAGAGGCCAATCAATGATTGCCACTACCTTGCGTTCATCCATTGTGATCCTGGTAGATGAGATCACGTAACCCAGGAATTCGACAAAGGTCTGATCGAATTCGCATTTCTCACTTTTGGCGAAGAGCCCATTTTCCCGGAGTTTGGTGAGAACCAACCGGCATGGTGTGTGTGCTCCTCCAAGTTGGAAGAAAAAACTAGGATGTCGTCAAGGTAGATGACCATGAAATGATCGAGATACTCTCGAAAAATATCACTCATCATGTGTTGGAAGATGGTTGGAGCATTGGTAAGGCCGAATGGCATCACTTTGTACTCAAAATGTCCATAACGCGTCCAAAAAGCCATTTTCCACTCGTCCCCAAGCTTGATGCGCACCAAATTGTAGGCACCCCCCAAATGTCGATTTTGGAGAAGATATGCCCAGTTCGGAGTCGATTGAGGAGCATTGGAATTAAGGGTAGGGGGTAACGATTACGCACCATAACTTTGTTGAGACCCCGATAATCCAGACATAAGCGTAAGGAGTCGTCCTTCTTTTTGACAAATAAGATTGGTGCCCCGACCAGTGATTTGGAGGGTTGAATGAAGAAGCCCTTCGCGAGATTCTCAGCCAGATATGTGTGGAGAGCCTCAAGTTCGGGTTCAGATAACCCATAGATAGGACCGAATGGGGGATGCTTGCTGTTAACTCTTCGGGCCGGACAATGGCCTAACACAGGGTGTCTACGGGAGACACTTCACCAAAGGGTGTTAACCGGATTAGACTTCAATGCTTAATCCGACTTAATTAAGTTACTTATTAGGATCATCTTTCATAACACGCGTAAGATATAACAATTAAGACAGAACGGCAATTAACACAGAGAGATAACAACGCTTAAGCTTTCATTAATTAACCACTAACTATTACATTGTATCCGGGCCTTTAAATAGGTTTCCGGTCTGTATTACAAAACTGTGCCATCCGCACCTGTTCGGGATCGGTCCGGATCCGGAACGGCATACCGATTCCGGTCCGTCCGTCCACACTCATAGCTTAATTACAACCACATTCCTACTACTTAATTAGCTCTCTGTTTCCCACTCTGGACTCCTTTGCCGGTCGGTAACACATGGCACGCCCGTGGGACAGTACCTTGTACGTCGAATCCACAACCGACCCTTGCTATTCTTCGTCCAAAATGTCCAGAATGCTTTGTTCGAGAGGCTCCAATGGTTCATCTGGAAGTGGTTGTTGTTGTTGTTGTTGTTCTGTTGCAGTCTGCTGCGGCGGGTCCGTTGGTGGTTGCTGCGGCTGCTCCTCCGATTGTGGCTCTGACACCGGTGTCTCCATCGTTGCTCCCTGCGTCGTAGTGGTCTTTGGTTGACTGGTTCCCGGCTGGCCCTCAGCCGGCGACGGTTCCTCATCACTAAGGTTAACCGTTGCCGCTTCCCGTGCTTTTTCTTCCCGCACCCGGGACCGCTCGTAGCTTTCAAACTGGATTTGAGCATCCAGCCTATCATCGTCCAGCTGAGCTACGAGCTGCCTGACCTGCGCCAACTGTTCATCTGCCAGGACTTGGAAGTCGTCGGCCAGCTCGTCCTGTATGGCGGTGAAGTCCTCGGAAGTCAACGTATAACAGTCATCTCCTTCCTTCCGCCGGTTTGCCACATCCGCCCGTAGCAACTGGAGTTCCGTCGTGTTTTGTGCCCACTTTGTCCACCATTTTACGGAGCTTTCATCAATCAAGTGTTTTGTCTGATTCAGCCATGCCCGGAGGATGGACTGAATCCGGCTCGTTCCCAATTGCGATTTGGTTTCCGCCGCTTGCAGTTCCTCCTTCAGTTGTTTGATGATTTTGACGTTGTCCTCCGCCTGCGCCTTGTAATGCGTCAATTGCCTTTGATATGTGCTTTGTAATTTCTGCAATACTGTTGACGCTCTCTCTTTGTCTTCCTGCTGCTGCCTCTGGAGTTCCATCCGGACCTTCTCCGCCTCGTCCAAGAGTCTTGTATTTTCCGCCCATTCGTCGGCGATCGCCGTCGCGGCCCGATCAACTGCCTGCTGGAGCTCGGCCATCCGTTCTTTATGCTCCATTTCCAACCGTTTGTAGTCCCGGTGTAGGTGCTCAAAATCATCCGTCTTTTGCTTGAGCCGTGCGTTGATCTGATGATGGGCCTGGTCCTCGCGGTCCTTCTGCTGGCGGAGCTCTTCCTTTAGCCGTTCCATCTATGTTTCCGCCGTTTTCCGCAGCTTGTCCTTTTCCTGCAGCACTTTGTCTTTCTCCTCCTTTAGTCGGTTGTACGCTTGATGGCCTTTCCGGAGGCTCTCCTCTGCCCGGCGGAGGTTCTCAGTAGTCTTCTTTAATTCGGCTTCGGCCGCCGTCTTCAATTCTTGTTCACGGCTCCTTAGCGCTTCTTGTGCGGCAAGTTCCTCTCTCAATTCCGCAAGCTCCTGAGCTTGTGCCACATCTCTCGCCGGAACGGCTTCCGTTGCCAGGGTCTTATTGCTATGTACAGGTCGTTCTGTTTCTTTATTCTATACACTTACCGGAGTCACCGGTGATTGGATCCGTATTTTGGCCATCTCTGTCGTGACCTGATCCAAGTCTTTTTCAAGGCACTGGATTCTGGACCGGGCCGTCTCTAGTTGTTCGGTTGTGACGAGCAACCGTTCGCTGTGCGCTCTTTCTTCCGCCTCAATATACCCCACTGCTCCGGCTATCTGTTCGCCTATCCACCGGAGCCACAGGCTACCGGTGCCTTGTTGTGCTTGCACGAAGGTTTGACAGATGGGCTCACTTGTAGAGGGGTAGTCCCGCCTGGTTGCGCCGAGTTGCAGTTCCGTTTCTGCCCGTGGACCATCCTGCTGTCCTGGTTCCCCTTGCGCTTCTTCTTGGCTGACCGAGGGAGGCTGTAGTGACCTTTCCGGCTCTGGTGGGATGGGACTTGCCGGTGTTGCTGGTGGTGCCGGGGCTTTTGTTTCTGGTGCCATCTGCACCGGTTTCGGTTCCTTCCTTGGCGTGGGAGTCTCAGTATGGGGAGCCGGTGTTCCCTCCGTCTGAGGGTTCGAACGTTTCCCGGCTGTCTCAACGGTCCTTGCCGACGACCGTCGCTGGAGGTGCTCCGTAGGCTCCTCCTCTATTTCCTCCTCCTGAGCTCCGGCATTGAGTTTTGCCGCCAAGGGGTCCACTTCTCGATTCACCGGTCGGCGGAGTGTGACCTTTACGGGCCGTGCCGGTGGTTCCTCCTGCGCCTCCGTTGGGCGCTTTCGGCTGCCGCTTCCTGCTGCTGCCTCCGTAGTGACTCGAAACAGCTCCGCATCCGGAAACTCATCCGGTACTCCGTCCCCCGTCTCTCCGGAATCTAATTGGCTTAAGTAATCCGCTACGGCATGCTGTATACCGGGTCGGTGGAATATTTCAAACTCGAACTCTTGTAACAATAAGGTTCACCGGGCCAATTTGCCGGTGAGTGACGCCTTGGACACCAGGTAAAGGAGTGCCGAATGATCTACATGGAAGGAAAACTTCCTTCCCAATAAATAGTGCCGAAACTTTGTCACACTGTAGATCATTCCTAGAGCTTCCCGTTCCGTAGTAGAGTAGTTCCGTTCTGCTTGGGATAGCTTTCGGCTGGCATAGTACACTGGCCGGTACCACTTTGGTTCCGTAAGCTGCATCAGTACGCTTCCGATTGCGATGTCGGAGGCGTCCACGAACACGTGAAATTCTTTACTCCAATCCGGAGGTTGTACTACCGGTGCCTGCGACAATAGTACCTTGAGGGCCTTATATGCCCTATCCTCAGTATCGGTCCACTGGAATGGTGTCCGATGTACGACGGCATGCAACGGTGTAGCCAGGTCGGCCAAGTATCGGAGCATCCGGCTGTGCCACCGGATCTGGCCTAAGAACCGGCTTAATGCCTTTGCCGTTACCGGTGCCGGTGCTTCTAATATGGCTTTCACTTTGTCCGAGTCGACTACAATACCTTCCTGGCTCACAATATGTCCTAATAAGGTTCCACTGAACACGCCAAATACACACTTTGCCGGATTCAAGCTTAGCTGGTACGCTCTACACTTTTCTAGACAAAGACGGAGGTGCTGAAAATGGTCCTCCTCCCGGCTATAGACGGCGAAATCGTCAAGGAAAACCTGCATAAAAGCTGGTATATATTCACCAAAGATTTCCATGATGATTCGTTGAAATGTTGCCGGTGCCGTTTTGAGACCGAACATCATCACCACGGCCACAAACACCCCCCATTCGGTGAAGAATGCCGTTTTCTCTTGGTCGTCGGGGTGCATCCGGATCTGATTATACCCGCTGAATACGTCTAGGAAGCTATAGACCTCATGGCCGGTGACGGCATCCAACACTCCATCTGTGAACGGAAGTGGAAACGCATCCGTTACCGTAGCCGCATTGAGTTTCTGGTAGTCCACGCAAACTCGAATTTTGCCGTTCTTCTTCGGTACGACTATGATCGGGCTCAGCCATGTCGCTTTCTTTACCGGATGGATAAAGCCAACTCTTAGCAGTTTGTCGATTTCTTCCTTGACCTTGGCGGCGTTGTCGAGATGTTTCGAAAGTGCGTGTGGAAACAAGGCGGGACCGCGGGGGTCTCGAACCAAAGAGCAAGCAAGGGAGGGGAAAGAGAGAGAACCGGCTACGCAGGACCGGGGATACACAGGGATACGGCCCTTCAGCACGGAGAACGCGAACAGACACTGACACAGACAGATGCGAATGACTAAATATGTATATTAACAAAAATGGCTAGCACGACTACAACCCTCGATGGGGGCACAAGTTGGTTACAGCCGAACAGGCCGGCGAACAGATGCCGATGCCTGTTCGCTTCGACGCACAAAGGGCAGCAGGTCGGAGGTGCTGCCGGAAGCACTCGGGCTTTCCTCGAAACAACGCGAGCCTCCTTGGAACCCTGCACAGAAAGCTATGGAGCTCAAGAAGGAAGGAAACAGAGAGAGAAGCGTCCAGAAACAGTCCGACAGCACTTCGTCCTCTCTGCGCGAGATCCTTGCAACAGCTCTTTCCTGCTCCTTATATAGGCCGACGAGCAGGCCGTCCTGTCAGCTTTATTCCCTATCCCTTTTGGACAGGGATCCGCTTCGTTCTTCACGCATCCGCGTAGTTACACCGCCGACTCGTACAGTTCGCGCGCGCGACCGAAAGGACTGTTCGCGCGGTCTTTGTCTCCGCTCGTGTTAGGGCCCGTTCCTGCCGATTATCCTCCTAATTCGCTCCTATGTACAACTTGGAGCGTGCGCGCGTGAGGAACCGGTTCCCACGCCTCGGTGCGCCGATTCCGCTTACGGACGGTTTTCTTCACGACATCCGCCCCCACCTAACCGCGCATCCTCCGGTATGCGCCAAGAGAGTTGGGACGGAGAAAACCGGCCCGTCTTCATTCCTCGCCCGTCGGTTCTTCCTCGTTTTCGGATCGTTCGTCACTGCTGACTAGGAGAGCCGGATCTGGCTCGTCGTCGTGTCGCTTCTTGAACGCTTTGATCCGCTTCCCTGCAACCGGTACCGCCATTCTCGTGCCGTCGAGTTCCGCCAGGTGATATGTTCCGTTGTCATTGGCGCTCCGTACCACGTAAGGCCCGAACCACCTTCGTGCGATCTTCCGTGTAGCTCGGTGCTGGTTGTTGAGGCTGCTGTCGTAGACGAGCACCCAGTCACCCTCTTCGATTTTCTTCGGTCGGAGCCGGTGCGTTCGGTCGAACCTGGCTTTGTTCTTTGTCCTCGCCACCCGGAGCTTCTCCGCAGCCAGTTCCACGTCCTCCGGTCTCCGCTCGAGCTGTCGTATACGCGCGGCCAACAACTCCTCCCGGCTCATCTCGTCCCTCCAGTCGACCGTTGCCCACGAGGAGATCGTCCGCTCCATCGGCATGATCGGCTTCTGGCCGAACATGAGCTCCGTCGGCATGTACCCGGTTACCGAACTGTGCGTGGTTCGGTCTGCCCACAAAGCATAAGGTAGCAGTCGCGGCCAGTTACCGACTCGGCCTCCGCATGCCCGAACCAGCGCCTTGACGATCGGTCCGTGTCCGCGCTCCACCTTGCCATTCGCCTCCGGATTGTACGCAGTGGTGAGCGAGAGCTTGACTCCCAGCCGGTCGAACAGCTCCGCGGCTTCTTCGGCGTCCAACTCCCCTCGGTCAGCCACGATCTTCCCGACGCACCCGTACCGGCATATCACGTCCTCGATTAGGAACCGACATACGGCCGTGGTCGTTTTGTTCGGAAGGGCCCGGCCTTCCACCTGGTTCGTCAGATCCTCCCGCCCTAGGACCAGGTACCGCATCTGTCCTACCCCCATTGGCATCGTCACCAGATCTACCATCCATTTGAAGTGGATGGTCGGAGGGTACGTAGGGTGAAGCTCGTCTCGATGTCGGACTATGGAGTGCATCTGACAGCTCTCGCAAGTTGTCACGAATCGATGCACGTCCTGGTACTGCCCCGACCACCAATACTTCCCCTTCAGTTTCTCAAACGTGGCCCATGTTCCACAGTGCCCAGCCCAAGGGCTGTCGTGGTAGGCCGCTAGCAGCTCCTCCCGATCTTTCTTCATTGCCACCACCCGGAGTGGGACGCCGTTCCTCTTCTTCGGGTGCTTCCACAAGTATCCATCCCGGAGAAAGAACCGGTACGCTTTCTTCCGGATCCGGTTGGCCTCGTCCTTCGTCCATGACGCATCGGGCGTCATTGTCTTCAAAAACCCACCGATCTGCAGCCACTCCCTGTCGTACTTGCTCGCGTCGAAGTCGTTAAGCGCCGGAGTGCTTGTTCCGTCCGTTGTTACATACGCAGCCTCGAAGAAGTCCACGCCGACCTCTTCGTCCTCCGAAACCATGCCGCCCTCGTCATCGAATCTCGCCCTTGAAAGCATGTCGGCCATGGCGTTGTCTTTCCCGGAAATGTGTCGTATTTCCGGGTCCAGGGACTTGATGTACGCTATCCACTTGAGCATTGCCAGGTCCGGCGTCGCGCATCCAGAAACCATGCCGAGAATCGGCATGCAATCCGTCTCTATGATTACCTCTGTCCCGATCAGATAGTCCTTGTCGGCCTTCACCGCCGAAACGATACCCCAGAGTTCGCGTTTAACCTGGGCGTATCCTCGCTGCCGCTCACTGAGGACCTTTGCGCCGAATCGGATCGGAAACCGATTGCCGTCCTCGTCTTCTTGGTTGACGACCCACCCGATTCCGGTCGGACTCGTGTCAACCGTTATGTACACTGGGGTGCCCTTCCTGTAGACGGCCTTTCGGAGCGCCGGTGCTGCCGAAAGAGCCTCCTTCAGCTTCCGGACCGACTCCGTGTGCTTGTCTAGCCATTCGAATCTTCGCCCTTTCTTCAATAATCCGTACAACGGCTCCGCGACGTGCGCGTAATGCGGGATCCATATGTGGTAGAAGGCGCATGCTCCCAAGAATCTTCGTACTTCCGTGACCGAGCTGCAATCAGGCTTCATCGCGGAGATGGCTTCTACCTTTGCCGGAGACGGTTTCCGGCCATATGGTCCACATAAATGTCCGACCACCATGATTTCCGACTGCCCGAAGGCTGACTTCTCCCCCGAGAAGGTGAGCCTCGCATCCTCTAGCCTTTGCAGCACCTTCTCGCAGTCGTCGATGTGCGTCATCACGAATCGCCGACATCCGTCCGGCCCGATCGTCTCGTCCTTCTCTTCTACCGGGCATCCCTTGATCGGGATGTTGTCTAGAAACGGCATGGTGATGTCCGGGATGCAGTCCCTCAGCACCTTGTTCATTGCATTCACCATGTGGGCCACCGAGTTGGTCCCTCCTTGCGGCAGCGTACACATCCGCACTAGGCCGAGGGGAGTTCGCATCGTCGTAATGTCTCTGCTCTCCACGGCGAGCTGGAACTGGTCGTACCCTGAGTATAGATCACCGACCGAGTAAATCGACCTTCCGGCGAAGGCCTCCGCGAACTCGTCTATGGTCGGTCCGATCCCTGCGTTCCGAATGGTCACTCTGTTGACCGGCTGCAGGTCCTGAATGAAGCGCAACGATCCGTTTTTCTTTGGTACGGTAAACCATCGGTTTGAATATGGGGCGCTCGACGGCTCGAGAATGCCCATATCAACTTTCTGCTTCAACAGCTCCATCAACTTCGGGATGTGAGCTCTCGGAACCGGAATTGGCTTGAGATTCCACGGTACATGCGGTACCGTGAATATCACCATTGGCTCTACGATCGTCGGGTCTACGCACCCGATTTCCTCCGGTGAGAATGCGAAGGCTTTCCCGTGCCTCCCGAGCATTCTCCGAAACCGGTCTTCCTCCACCGGCAGTAGGAACCCGCCCCCACCGATCTTCAGCTCGCGGAGCGTCTCGTTGGTGAAGGTGTGTCCTATGCAGGCCGGATCTCGTAAGCTGGGGTCCGATGCAACCCCTTTGATTCGGGATTCGCTGCCCTCCGGTAAGGGCGCCGCGACTGGCCTCACCTTCCGGTCCACAGTCTTGTACTTGGTGCTAACTCGGGCCGTCCGTTCCGACTCGAGCCCTCGACCGAAGTCCGCGATAACTTCGTACATTTCTTCGGAACATACCGGTATCGTCCGGTCTTCGTTAAGGTCTTCTTCGACTACCTTCCCCAGCATTCCCAAGGTGTCGTCGAAGGAGACCGCCTCCACGGCTCCGTCGATTTCTTCGTCAGGGCCGAGAACTCCGCACGCCCGAAGTCTCCCCTCCGTCTTTGTTTTCTCTCGGCCGGCGATGCCGACCATCGTACATGCTCCGCTGTCGGAGAAGCAAAATTTCCTACCTATTGTACACGGTTTTATCGTACAGATGTGGGGTTTTCCCGGAGCATCCGGACTGTCGCGGCCCCACGCCTTGGCAGTCCTCTCTAAAAATCCTCTCGGTTTTCGGAACCGAGGGAGTCGCGGTTACGTTCGTGGTTCGGTCGTACCGTCAGAAACTGGACCGAATGGCGCCCGTCTTGGCTTTTGACCCTCGCGTAGGCCGAACCATTGTCCAGCACCTTGGTCTCCATTCGTGCCGCCGTGATGTACGGCTCTCCTAGTATGACCGGATGCGAAGACGTCTCCTGCACGAAGAAGTGCTGGTCAATCTTGACGTCGCCGATCTTGACTCGCACATTCGGACAGGCCCCGTGCAGTTCCTTGGTGGCGCGCGTAGCTGCCCTTATTTTCCACACGTGCTTGGTGTTGATCGGCCATTTGCCCTTCTTATAGAAGTCCATGGACATCAAATTGATCTCCGATCTGTGGTCCACCAAAGCTATCACCGGTTCCTGGACATCGCCGATCTTCACCGGGGTTTCCGTGGTCGCTCGGGCCCAGTGTGGTCTCGAATAGTGGCTTTCCGCCCACTCGTCTCCCAGCGCCATGTCGTCTAGGTGCGTCGTCCGCACTTCCACCGGTCTTTCCGGTTCTGTCTCCGTTGACAGCCTCTTCCGTTTCACCAAGTCCACGATGGAGTCGTGGAACTCCTTCTTGGCGATTCCTAGCACCTCTCGTAACGACAGCTCCACCTTGCTGTCGAGGATCCGTTCCTCCAGGACCTTTCGTAAGTCCGTGGTCCTTTCTATCTCCGTCCCCAGACGGTACCCGCCCTTCTGGGGTTTATCTTGCGTACCGGCCCCGCCGGCTTCGTCCCGTCGTGGCCTGGACCGGGTCTCGTATCGTTGTGAGGGCCCGGTCGTCCCGGGTTTCCCCACCCGCTTCTCTTCTACCAGAGCCTCGTAGTTCTAGCAAGCGGCTTCCACGAAGCCCGTCTTTTCCTCGACCGGGTCGCTCCACCCGGTCATCTCCCGCACCCGTTTCTCCGCACGGTCCGATTCCTCCCTTTTAAGCCTTGCACCGGCAAGGCCTTCCAGCATCGTCGGCCAGAATCCGGCTTTGCTTTCCCTTCGGGCCTCGCCGCCCCCGACTCGAATGCCGGCCGACGCCGAGTAGTGAACGGTTTCCGCGTGTCGGGCCGCCGCCTCTTCCATCAACCTTTTCATACCACCTCGCCCGTCGTTTCGGCTCAGGGCCCTTCGGGTGTCGTTGGCATGCACCCGTCCTTCCCACAGGTACACCACCCTGTTCCTCAGCGCCTCCGCGAAGTCGCCGCAGTCCTTCCGAATGTGGCCGACTTCATCGCACCACATGCACCTGTTTCCTGCCGCCGGCCGTCGGTCACGAGCCGGTTCGCCACCTTCCCTTCGGGCTTGCGCGATTTGGAGGTCCTTTATCGCCCTCGTCAATTCCTCCAGCGCCGCTCCTCCGGTTGAGCCTCTGACTACGCCGGTCGAAGCCGAACCGGTTTCCAACCACTCTCGGGTCTCTTCCTTTCGCACCTGCGGCGCTGGTTCGAGCTTCCCTGCTGCGACCGAGCCCGACCCGGTTGCCCCGTTATCCGCCCATTCTCGCCGTTTGTCGAAACGGCCGCAAACTTTCTTGACAGCCGCCCAGTCGGTAGTGAGCCCGTCTTCGGTTTCCAGTAAGAGGCCCACTTGCTCCCGATCCCGCTCGTCGACCGACTTGACAAACAGCAAGACCCGGCTCGTGTCCAGGATGGTTCGGTCGAGCGCCGAAAGGCGCGCAAAGTTTTCCTCGAACTCCCGGAGGAGTGCCGACGCGTTTCTTCCCTTCCCCGGGGACTCCACCCATTCCATGAACCTTCGCTTCGAAAGCCGGAGCGCGTCGTCCAGCCCGTATTTCTCTAGGAGCCGACCTTCGAACTCCTCCCAGGTACGGCTCTCCGCCCGCACCTCGAGCACCTCCGCATGGATGCTCGGCATCGCCACTCGGGGAAATCCGGCAAGACGCCTTTCTTCCGGAATGTCCCGCATCAGCATCTCTGCACCGTAGGACGCCAAATACTTCGTGGCATCCTTCCCATCGAACCGGCCGATCGTGCCGACGACCGCCTCAATAGCTCTATCGAGGACACCGGTGCCCTCGCGCGCGTTTACAATCCGATCCACGGCCGAAGCCATGGCCTCTGCAAGATCCGACCCCCTCATCTTCTGCTCTTCTGCCGCCTCTTTCATGTCGGGTTCACCAAAGATGTCGAGATGTTTCGAAAGTGCGTGTGGAAACAAGGCGGGACCGCGGGGGTCTCGAACCAAAGAGCAAGCAAGGGAGGGGAAAGAGAGAGAACCGGCTACGCAGGACCGGGGATACACAGGGACACGGCCCTTCAGCACGGAGAACGCGAACAGACACCGACACAGACAGATGCGAATGACTAAATATGTATATTAACAAAAATGGCTAGCACGACTACAACCCTCGATGGGGGCACAAGTTGGTTACAGCCGAACAGGCCGGCGAACAGATGTCGATGCCTGTTCGCTTCGACGCATAAAGGGCAGCAGGTCGGAGGTGCTGCCGGAAGCACTCGGGCTTTCCTCGAAACAGCGCGAGCCTCCTTGGAACCCTGCACAGAAAGCTATGGAGCTCAAGAAGGAAGGAAACAGAGAGAGAAGCGTCCAGAAACAGTCCGACAGCACTTCGTCCTCTCTGCGCGAGATCCCTGCAACAACTCTTTCCTGCTCCTTATATAGGCTGACGAGCAGGCCGTCCTGTCAGCTTTATTCCCTGTCCCTTTTGGACAGGGATCCGCTTCGTTCTTCACGCATCCGCGTAGTTACGCCGCCGACTCGTACAGTTCGCGCGCGCGACCGAAAGGACTGTTCGCGCGGTCTTTGTCTCCGCTTGTGTTAGGGCCCGTTCCTGCCGATTATCCTCCTAATTCGCTCCTATGTACAACTTGGAGCGTGCGCGCGTGAGGAACCGGTTCCCACGCCTCGGTGCGCCGATTCCGCTTACGGACGGTTTTCTTCACGACAGCGTATTTGGGATTCATCCGGTACCGTCTTTGTGCCACTGGTTTTGCGTCCTTGCTCAAGTGCACTTGATGCTGGTATAACTGAGGGTCGAGTCCTCGCATGTCTTCGTATGACCAGGCGAATACGTCGTGAAATTCCGTGAGAAGTGTTATCATCGCCGTTTTGTCTCCGGACTTCTTCTCCTTGGCGATGTGCACCGGTTTTGCTTCGTCCGTGGTGCCTAAATTCACCTCTTCCAGTTGCGATGCTTTTACGCGCTGTGAAACAGCCATTTCCCGTTCCAACGCTTCCTGCGCTTGCCGTAACTCCCGGATTGCGTCTTTATCCGGTTCTGCTTCCGCCTCTTCCGGTTTGGGTAAGTATGGTGCTACGGCTTCGACAATGTCAATTTCGAAGAGGGGTATGATCTTCGGGTTTTCCTATAGGTATTCAGCTTCTTCTTCGTCCGCTAACCCTTCTAGCATGTTGACGCATTCCGCATACAACGGTGTACATTCCTTGCCAGTGCTCGTCCTTGGCTGTGTTGGTACCCGTACCTTGGCTTTTCCTCGCCGGAAGGTAATTATATTTTTCCGCCAATTCTGTTTGATATGTGCCGTTTTCAACCATGGCCGCCCCAGCAATAGCGGGTATGTGCCTTGTGCCTGTAATTGTAGCACTACGGCCGAGATGTGAAATGTATGACCGCCGACGGTGACTTCTAATTTCCGTATTAATCCTGTCGGCCGCACTGAGCTTGTATCGGCCATCCGCAACTAGAACGGACACGACTCCCACTCGTGGATTCCTAGGTCATCACACGTCCGGAGGCTTATTACATTTACCCCAGAGCCTCCGTCTATAACTGTGCCGGGGAGTTCTTTCCCTTTTACAATGGCAGTGATTACCGGACTGCTGGTGTCTACCACTGTTGGTCCCTCCTCCGGATTCGAGAAGAGTACCGGTGCCCATGATGGTTCTCCTGCCGTCATGGCCGTCTTCAGTCCTTCCGTGAATCTTGGCACGAGTTGTAGGAGTCTTCCTAGTGGTAACGTAATCTGGCATTCTTGCAACGCCTGCCATGTCTCGTTCTCGGAGTGACTACCGCCGGCAAGCCCTGCGGTGTTCTCCTTTTGCTGCTGTAAGTCTGTGACATTCTGCTCGTTTGCTTTCTTTACCCATTCCGTTGCTTGTTTCCAGATGGTCTCCTGTGTCTCCCATTCTTTGGCCATGCCCTTCGACCTTGTGGTCACCTGCTGCAGGTCTGCCACCTCAAGGACTACCATATTTACCGCCGATCGTTTTTCATAGCTCTTCACCGGGCATTGGTTACTATAATGGCCTTCCTGTCGGCAGTAGTAGCAGTAGGCTTTCCGGGTATTGCTAGATTCGGCATTGTCTGTTGTACCCGGGGCAGGTGCTACGGTACGCGCGGGGTTTTGTACCGGTTGGCTACTTGGAGCTCCTTGTTCCAGATCCCGGGGGTAGCCGCCTTTTTTAAAATGCCGTTTTTTGTTATAGCTCTTCTTATTACGGTACTCTTGACGGGGTTGCCCGTTATATCTGCCGTATTCCTCCCGTTGCTGACGATACCCGGGGGAGTGCTCTCGGTCGTACTGTTCGTATCGTCTATTGTAATCCTGGTACCGATCATGCCGGTCATAGTTATCTCGCCGATCACCGTACTGGACATCATTTTCCCGTCAATCGCCATACCGGACATCATTTTCCCGTTGCTCGCCATACTGGACATCCTGTGCCGGTCGGTCACGGTCCATTCGCCGCCAACGTTTGTCTTCTTCATCCCGGCTGTTGCGTGGCTCAATTTGTCGAACGGGCGGTGCTTGCCGATTCAACAGATTATACTCACACCTATCCGTTGTATGGCTCCTGGATTGACAAATTACACATTGCGTCCTCATAGTGCATTCTAGAGCCGAGTGTCCGGAATTCAAGCAGGTTGTGCACTGTATTGCTTGCCGAAACCGGAGGTCTTCATCGGACGGTAATGCCCGTTGAAGTGCTCCCAGTGTGAGCCAGGAGCTTGTCTTTTCCGTCTCTCTCACCCGGTCAATGACCTGGTCGATGGTACTTGTGCGGAAATCGATTACCGTGCAAACCGTGCGTAGGGGTTCCCGGAGCGCGTTTAGGAATATCGTCCGTAATTCCTCCTCCGGGGGTGCACGGGCAAGCTGACTATGCATCCGTTGAAACCGGATGAAAAATTGGGGAATGCTCTCCCCTGCCTCTTGCCGGATGGTATAAAATAAGCCTACCATTACGGTCTGGTCCACCTCCTTTTGAAAAAAATGCATGAATTTAGCTTTTAAATCTGCAAAGGTGTTGATGGTAGACGGGTCCTGCGTCTGGCGCCATCTTGCTGCTAGTCCCTCCAATGTGACGCCAAATTCCGCTATCTTAGAGCGTTCTTCTTCTTCTGGGGTCAATCGTTGGGACACATGGTTGGGTTCCCATGTTTGTTCAAAGGCGTGCACATGAGCTTCCGCGTCCGGATCATCTCTATACTTGGAGTACTGGAACGACATGACGTCGTCCGGTATCGGTGCGCGGGCTGGTAGTGTTGGTGCTCGTTCCGGAATTTTCTCCGGTGTCAGTAGTCTTTCCCGATTTGATTCCGGGGTCGGTTGTTTCTCTTCCTTTGGTGACGGAGGCCTCTCCTCTTCGACTTCCGGTGTCGGAGGTCGTTCTTCCTCAACTGGTTCCGGGGATTCCAGCGTTAGCACTTCCGGTTTCGGTTCCGGTGTCGGTAAGGTATCCGATCCTTCGTCCTCCGGTCCGCCCATGGTTTCGTTGCTGCTACGGTAGTTCGTGTGCACGTTGTATTCCCCTTCGGAGTCCGATTCATATGCTGAAAAGGCCTCTGCTTCGCCTTCTCCGTTTGCCAATGCGTGGAGAAGGGATTTGGTTTCCCGGAGGCTGCTTAGGCTGCTGCCGTCGTCCGGGTGCGATATTTGCTGTAACCAGAGGGAGTCCTCCGCTACTCTCCGGATTACGTTGGAAAACGAGCGATCCGCTCTAATTTCCTGCGCCGCTTGCTGGAAAGCCTCGCGTCTCCTTTGCCTTTCGGCAAGGCGTCGAGTTCGATCTGTAACCAGGTCGTGCGTTGATCTAGACATCCATCCGTGCCGTCGTTCGCTGCAAAAACAGGAATCGTGGTCGCCAAAAACTGTGTTAACTCTTCGGGCCGGACAATGGCCTAACACAGGGTGTCTACGGGAGACACTTCACCAAAGGGTGTTAACCGGATTAGACTTCAACGCTTAATCCGACTTAATTAAGTTACTTATTAGGATTGTGTTTCATAACACGCGTAAGATATAACAATTAAGACAGAACGGCAATTAACACACAGAGATAACAACGCTTAAGCTTTCATTAATTAACCGCTAACTATTACATTGTATTCGGGCCTTTAAATAGGTTTCCAGTTTGTATTACAAAACGGTGCCATCCGCACCTGTTCGGGATCGGTCCGGATCCGGAACGGCATACCAATTCCGGTCCGTCCATCCACACTCATAGCTTAATTACAACCACATTCCTACTACTTAATTAGCTCTCCATTTCCCACTCTAGACTCCTTTGCCGGCCGGTAACACTTGCCAGCATGGAGTTTGATTGGGCAATCTTAGGGGCGATGAGCCGGTAACTGATCAACATTCCACTTTTTGAAGATGTTGGAAAACTTGCTATATCGAACGTGTAAATTGTTGACAGGAATGGTGACGCCCCCCAACACAATGGCCAGTGTAGCGACCAAACCGGACTCGACCGCAACGGAATCAAGAGAGTGTCGTGACCTAGTAGGAATTGGCCTTACTGGAAAAGTGATGGAGCGGTTACAGCAATCCACTATCGGATTGTGTCTCCAACCAAGATAGCCCCAACACAATCGGATGTCGGGGGGCTGCGATGAGGTAGAATGCGAGTTCCTTCTGATGTGCGCCGACTTGAAGTACTAATGGGATAGTGGATTTGGTAACCGCCTTCGAAGAGAGAACCCGACCGTCGATCACCTCAACGGATATGGGTTGTGATGTGCGGACGGTGGGGATATTATGTGCGCGGACAAACGATTTATCGATAAGGTAAGTAGATGCTCTAGAGTCGACCATGGCATGAGAATGTATTGAAGTCGAACCAAAACAAAGACTTACTTGCAAAAAGAACCCTCCTAATGGCGGAACGAATTTGTAGGAACATGGAGAAAGTAAGTAACGGGAAGCGTCTAGCAGCATGGCTCCCACTGCAGCCAAACTTGGTCATTTTCCTGTTGTCGAGGAACCTCCACAAGACATGCACGATGGAACTGGTGTCGTAGGCCCCGCACTGGGAGTGGCTGATGATATGGTCGGGGTTGCCACAATAGAGACATAGTTCATTGTCCTGGCGATGTTGGCGTTGGGATTCAGTTAGTGGTTGGAACCGAGCGTGGTCGATCTCCATTGGGGTATGGAAAATGAGTATCATAGGGTGATGGTAAGGTTGGCGTGGGAGACAAGTACGGACTAGCGATTGATGTGTTTTGGGAAGAAGCATGAGACCCGCGAGCACCCTGTTCTTCTTGACGAAGTTCGAAGAGACGATTATCACACTGGACAGGTTGGGAGATTACTTGAGACAACAATGTGGGCTCCGGGAAGTTTAAGAGAAGAGTCTTGACGTTGTTTCGGAGACCGTGATGGAAATGGTTGCATAGGGCTTGGTCATCCCAACTGACATCGCAGGCAATCTGATGGAACTCTGAGGCGTAGACCGAGGCTAGATGTGAGCCTTGTTGGAAAGAATAAAGCTTTGTGAGTGTCGTTCATCGCCGGTCTGTCTCACCAAATGTCGCTTCGAGCTCCTCGATGAAAGCGGTGAAGTTTTCTAAGAGAGGGGATAAGGTCTCGATCAAGGGTGCAAACCACGCTTGCGTCGGCCCGAAGAGAAGTGTGCTAACAAGCCCAACCCGAGAAAAGTCGCTAGCATACCGTTGGGGCTGTAACTGAATGATAAGCCGAATTTGGTTGATGAAGTCGTGAAGATATGCCCTTGTGCCGTTGAATTTGTCCGGAGGCTGATGGTTGGTTCGAGGACATATGGATGGGAAGAGGCCATGGTCAGGCTAGGTGCCGACAGTGGTTGTGACTCGACGGGTGGTGGATTTCTTGAAGTTCCGAATTGCAACTCTCATAATGATTCCCGAAGGATTTCATTCTCTAGCTGAAGTTGTTGCAAGGCTTCTATGACTTGGTTTAGGTTGTCGACGGAGCCGAACATGGTAGCAAGAAGAGGGTGAAGGTGAACAAACTATCACAGACAAGTATAATAGAGCAGAGCGAAGACAAGACTAGAAAACAAGAGAGAGGAAAAGAACAAGAACTTAACTTATAGAATCTGTAACTAGTGGTGTTCACCTTGATTAGAATCAAGGTGCCCCTGAGTATTTATACAAGAAGGTAGGGCTATGTAAGCCAGCTAGAAATAGAGTATGCATGAGAATGTGTGCAAGCTAGAAATGAGGATACATGCAAGCTAGGAACTTCCAATGTTCAATCTATACTACATGAAGTTAGATTTAGTATAAGGATGCATATGTAGCTCAATTGGTAGGGTTGCCCAATAGAGACCATGAGGTCTTGCGTTCAATCCCTACCTTCCTCCATGACATATGTCTATGACACTCATGACTTATTGCAAGTAATGTATCATTACTTCCTTCGCTTGAGGTACTTGCATAATTTCTTTGACTTCCTCCATTTGTTCTTCCATTTTTCAGCCAACAATCATTAGCATAATCTCTACTTTACCACAATGATAACATGTTATACCTTTGTAGGAGTTGTAGAAACCTCGATCTCTTCCTCTAAATTTTCCTCGACCTCTCCCTTGTGTGTTGTCATTTGATCCATCCTTGTTTTCCTCCAAATTAATTTGATTGTAGTTGAAGTTGTTGTGACCTCTTCCTTTTCCTCTTGAGCCTCCTCTTGAAATCCTTCCTTTACCTAGACCTGCATACAACACCCGGTTGTAGCCATCCTTCCCTTTGAAAGCACCAAAGCTAAGCTCTTCTATCACAAGATGAGGATTAGTTTATCAAACTTTGGATATTCATCTTTCAAATTCATGGAAGTTATAGAGGGCTTCCACCTTTCATCTTCTCTCAGTCCATTGAGAGTACAACACATAAGATCTTCATCCTCAACTATTGTACTAATAGAAGCTAAAGCATCCCGTAGCTCCTTGATGTTCAATGTATATTCATCTATTGATTGACTCGAACTATTTTTAATTGTGTTTAACTCATTTTTTAGTAGAAGTTTCTGACGAGAACTCGACGTTCTTTATGTCCGACGCTCGGCCACAACCGAGATTCTTTTCATACACAGAAAAACAGGTAATGAAACGCGACACAAAGGGGAGAAATGGTACACAGGAGGTTTACGTGGAAACCCCAAAATAAGGGAAAAACCACGGCAGCCCACAGGCTGCAAACTGTCACTATGTAGGAATATACAACAGTGAGTTCACTGAGGCAACGACCTCGTGCTCTCAGATCTTCGCCACAAGCGGCGGTTACAACAAAGGCAACGACCTCGTCTCTCTCTCTTTCTCTATACAGTTACACGCTCTTTCTTCTTCTTGCACCAACAAGGAAGAATATCAACAACAAAAAACAGCTCGCCTAAAAGTTTGCCCTAAGTCATATTTATACTAATATGACTTTTCGGCTATTTACAAATGTAGCCTCGATGGGCTGTCAGAGACATATTTACGAATATGTCTCTTCCTCCGGTTCATACCGGGCCTACACCATCCGGCTCTCCGCAGTCGGGTACTCCCCATCCGGTTCATATCGTTTCGGCCTCGGCCGAGTTTGTTCGTCGGCACTGTTCTTCTCCCTTCCCATCCGAAGGGACCTGTCTCCCAACAAACTCCCCCTTCACTCCGGCATGGGGTGTCTTTCCAGCCCGATCCTCTTCCGGCATGCGTCCAGCTTGTCGGGTGTCAGCACTTTGGTCAGCATATCTGACCCGTTCTCGACCGTGTGGATCTTCGTCAGTGCGAACTCCTGGTCATCTACCCTTTCCCGGATCCAGTGATACCTCCGCTGGATATGCTTCGTCCAGGAATGGTAGGCCGCATTCTTAGCAAGGTGGATGGCACTTTGACTGTCGCAATAGAGTCGGTATTCCTCTTGCCGGATACCGAGCTCTCCGATGAAGTCCTTCATCCATAATATTTCCTTGCCGGCTTCCACAGCCGCCATGTACTCCGCCTCTGTGGTTGACAATGCAACCGTCTTCTGCAGCCTCGACTGCCACGAAACAACTCCCCCTGCATATGTCATCACATACCCGGATGTAGACCGGCTGGTATCCACATCAGCCGACATGTCCGAATCGGTGAAACCGTCCAGTTGAGGTTTTCCGGAGCCGAATCGGAGACACAAATTTGAAGTGCCCTTCAAATACTGGAGTATCCACTTGACTGCGTTCCAATGCTCCTTGCCGGGATTGCTCATAAACCGGCTCACCACTCCGACTGCGTATCCAATGTCCGGTCGGGTACAAACCATTGCGTACATCAAGCTCCCGACGGCAGAGGCATATGGAATCTTCATCATATCTGCCTTCTCTCCTTTTGTCTTCGGGCTTTGCTTGCCGGACAACTTGCAGTTTGCCGGAAGTGTCGATCCGACCGGTTTTGCATCTGACATGTTGAACCGGTGAAGCACCTTTGTCACATACTTCTCCTGTGACAGCCATAATTGCTTCACTGACCGGTCCCGAATGATGTGCATCCCCAACATTTGTCTTGCCGGACCCAAGTCTTTCATTGAGAAGGTCCGGTTGAGAGCCTTCTTCAACATCCGTATTTTGACTTCGTCTCGTCCGACGATCAACATGTCATCCACGTACAGGAGAAGTATCAGGAAGTCCCCTCCTTCGAACTTCTTCACGAACACGCAATGATCGGCCTGCGTCTTATGGTACCCTTGATCGGTCATGAAGGAGTCGAACTTCCGGTACCATTGCCGGGGAGCCTGCTTCAGTCCGTACAGGCTCTTCTTCAACCGGCATACCAGGTGCTCCTTCCCTTTCTCCACAAATCCTTCCGGTTGCTGCATGTAGATTTCCTCTTCGAGGTCGCCATGAAGGAATGTCGTCTTCACGTCCAGCTGCTCTACCTCGAGATCCATGCTTGCTGCTATACTCAGCACCGTCCGGATGGAGGTCATCTTTACTACCGGGGCGAATATTTCGTCAAAGTCCACGCCCTTCTTCTGCTGGAACCCCTTCACCACGATCCTGGCTTTGTATCTCGGGGGGTTGCCGGCATCTCCCGGTTTCAACTTGAACACCCACTTGTTTCGGAGTGCCCGTTTTCCTTTCGGCAGCTCCACCAATTCGTACGTATGGTTCTCATGCAGGGAATCCATCTCATCCTGCATGGCACTTAACCATTTTCGGTTGTGGGTGTCTTCCTTCGCTTCTTCGAAGCTTTCCGGCTCCCCCTCATCGGTCAGTAGGACATGCTCTGCATCTGGAAATCTCCGGGGCGCCCTTCTCTCTCTGAGAGGATATCTACGTCTTCGGGCTTCGGTTACCGGTTCCTCCATTTGCTCTTCATCCGAATCCGATTCGGGGTCTAGACCGGTTCCGGTCTCAACTTCCTCTACTTCTTCTTCTGCCGGTTCGGTATCCTCACCGTAACCGGCTGGTTCCTCGAGTGCTAACCGGTCTCTTGCCGGTTGGGTCTGCTCATTGTAGAGTCTATCCTTACCGGTCGACTCAGAGTTCATTACCTTCTTCTCCGACTCCCAGTCGGCGAGCGTCTTGTCCTCCATGAAGATGATATCTCGACTCCGGAATACCGTCTTGTCGACCGAGTCCCACACTCGGTAGCCGAACTCATCGTCACCGTAACCGAGGAATATGCATGGCCGGGTCTTTGGATCTAACTTTCCTCTCCGGTCCTTTGCTACATGCACGTACGCGAGACACCCGAACACCCTCAGATGCCGGTAGGACACTTCCTTACTGGTCCATACTCTCTGTGGCGTGTCTCCGTCCAAGGGTACTGAGGGTGATCTGTTTATCACATATGTCTCCGTCGACAGTGCCTCAGCCCAAAACTTCTTGGGTAGTTTTGCATGCGCTAGCATACTCCGAACCCTCTCCATTATGGTCCGGTTCATCCTCTCGGCCAGTCCGTTTAGTTCCGGCGTCTTCGGCACGGTAAATTCGAGCCGGATTCCCTTCGAGCGGCAGTACTCCTCGAACTGCCCCTGGTACTCTCCTCCGTTATCTGCACGAACAGCCTTCAGCTTCTGGCCGGTTTCTCTTTCCACTCTCGCGTGGAGCTCTTTGAAGACTGATAACACCTGATCCTTCGTCTTCAGCGGTGTGGCCCACAGCTTCCGGCTGTGGTCATCTATGAACGTCACGAAGTACTGCGCTCCGGCATGTGACTTCGTGTCTACTTGACAAACATCCGTATGCACCAACTCCAGTGGTGCATTACGTCTCATCGGTGGCCTTGGTCGGAAGGAGGTCCGGTTCTGCTTACCGGCCAGACAGTCAGTGCACTTCTCTAAGTGCACGTTCTTCACTGGAATGAGGTTGTCGTCTCCAAGCCTCTTCATCCCCTTCTCACTCATGTGACATAGCCTCTTGTGCCACAGCTCACCGGTAGTGTCGGAAGCCACGTTCACTTCTTCCGGACATAACCGGGCATTCATCAGGTACAGTGTGTTTACCTTCCGGGCCCGAGCCACAATCAGGCTCCCTTTGCTGAACTTCATGACACCGTTCCGGATGCTACCCGTGTAGCCTTCATCATCCAGCCGACCGGCTGATATCAAGTTCAGACGAACTTCCGGAACGTGTCGGACATCCTTCAACAACAACTTGCATCCGGTTGGTGTTGTCAGCCACACATCTCCTATGCCGACAATTCGGCATGTTCCTTCATTCCCCATCCGGACACAGCCATGATCACCGGCTGAGTAGGATGAGAAGCATTTCCGGTCCGGGGTAAGGTGGAACGACGCTCCGGAGTCTACCACCCAGGTCATCTCGTCGCCGGCATGGTTTATCTCACTCTCCTCGGTGATGAGCATCAACTCCTCTTCACTTGCCGCAATTGTCGTCGTTCCCATCCGGTCCGGCCCCCTCCGGTCTTTACTGTTCCGGTCTGTACCGTTCCGGTTCGGGGTTCGCTTCGAATCGGTACCGTCGGTTTCCTTGTCTTTACGGAAATGCCGACAGTTCTTTTGGAAGTGACCCGGCTTGCCACAATAGAAGCAAGTAGGCCTCCCCCTTGACTTTGACCGTGTCCCCGACTTCTCCCGGTTCTGGGAACTACGGTTTCTATGTCTTCCGCGTTCCGATTCGGTAAGGAGCGCTTTGGAGTCGGAGCTCGTATCTTTGTCTTTCCGACGAGCCTCCTCATCTAATAAGCTCGACTTTACTCTTGCTAGGGATAACCGTTTTCCTTCCGGCCCGGCGTTGCCCAAAGTGACAACCAACGTCTCCCAGCTATCCGGGAGGGAACCGAGCAGAAGTAGCGCTAGGACCTCATCGGCAAGAGGTACTTCCAATGACGTTGCCTGGTGGATCAGCCCCTGGAAGGCATTCATATGCTCCGCCATGCTGGAGCCATCTTGGTACCGGAGTCTTACTAGCTTCCGGAATACCGACACCTGATTGACAGCATTTTTGTTCTGGAACATTATGCCGATCTTCTCCCAGAGCTCATGAGCCTTGCTCTCTTCATTGAAGTTGTTGTACAGGCTCATGTCGATGAAGCACTGTATGTACGCCGTTGTCTTCATGTGCATCACCTCCCATATCGCGGCGTCGATTTTGTCCGGTCTCTTGTCCCCGAACTGAACCGGCAGCCAGAGGTCTTTAACCACGAGCATGTCCCTCATCTTCGACTTCCACACTGAATAGTTGGAGCCGGTGAGCTTGAACATGCCGCCAAACGATTCGTCCATTTTCTGTGTCGATTTTGCTCTGATACCAATTGACGAGAACTCGACGTTCTTTATGTCCGACGCTCGGCCACAACCGAGATTCTTTTCATACACAGAAAAACAGGTAATGAAACGCGACACAAAGGGGAGAAATGGTACATAGGAGGTTTACGTGGAAACCCCAAAATAAGGGAAAAACCACGGCAGCCCACAGGCTGCAAACTGTCACTATGTAGGAATATACAACAGTGAGTTCACTGAGGCAACGACCTCGTGCTCTCAGATCTTCGCCACAGGCGGCGGTTACAACAGAGGCAACGACCTCGTCTCTCTCTCTTTCTTTGTACAGTTACGCGCTCTTTCTTCTTCTTGCACCAACAAGGAAGAATATCAACAACAAAAAAACAGCTCGCCTAAAAGTTTGCCCTAAGTCATATTTATACTAATATGACTTTTCGGCTATTTACAAATGTAGCCTCGATGGGCTCTCAGAGACATATTTACGAATATGTCTCTTCCTCCGGTTCATACCGGGCCTACACCATCCGGCTCTCCGCAGTCGGGTACTCCCCATCCGGTTCATACCGGGCCTACACCATCCGGCTCTCCGCAGTCGGGTACTCCCCATCCGGTTCATACCGTTTCGGCCTCGGGCGAGTTTGTTCGTTGGCACTGTTCTTCTCCCTTCCCATCCGGAGGGACCTGTCTCCCAACAGTTTCCTATCTTTTGCATTTGTTGAATACATCCTTTCAAGAGTTTCCCATGCATCCTCTCTTAGCAATTTTTAGATGTTGAGTATGCCCTACCATGGAATTACTAATTACTTGTGAAATGAGGAACATGACTTTCCTATTCCTCTCTTCCCATTCTTTTCCTTGTCTTCTTTGGGGTTCGGTGGTTGTAGTTTGATCGATTTTAGGTTGAGTATCCTCTCCGCTCACCATACCCCACAATCCTTTGCCCATTAGGTAATTGGTCATTCTAAACTTCCATATAGGGTAGTTATCTTTATCTAATTTCTCTTCTTGTTGACCCAACTCAGCCATTCAAAATATATCAAAGATAATGACAATTACCTCTAATAATTGTGTAGTCCTCTTCTACTCTTGTTTCGTGAATCTCCCCCTTTCTTTTTAGTTCTTTTTTCTTTTCTTCAACTTGAGGATTGTTGATGAATCCTTTACACCAGCCAAGCTCTGATACCAACTGTGGAGAATTGGTCCTCCTATTCACAGTAAGAAGCGTATAGTGAACCATTGTAGGTCCAATACTTGGACAAACACCTGTCACTCTCAGATTGATAACTCAGATAATATGACAAATCTGAGGCTCATATTTTATAAACAAAAACTAAACAGAAAGGGCTTTCCAACAAGTGTTTAAACATAATGAATGGCTATATATTCATTAAGATGTGAATCTTACAAATGAGCTGATACAAAAGAAATGTGAGACTCAGAAAGACTAACAATGTATCAAAGACAATCTATAGAACTTCTCACGTAGATATGACAGTCAAGGTATTCCTCTTGCTCTCCTCTTTTTTGTATGTATGTATAGAACACGTTTTATACCTATTTTTATACCTTATGTTTTATGCTAGCTACTTACAACTTGACTCACCTACTAGATTCCACTTTTGTAGCCACTAATTTTTGTGTCTAATTCTCACCTACCACATATATTTACCCATTATATGCTATTCACTAGAGTCTTTAGATAAATGTTCACCATACATCTTTATAAACATAAACAACCATAACTCATGTCAATTTGAGCTTGTACATTTATCTTCAACAATGCTTACATTAGGATTGAGCTCTAATTGCTTCTTACTACACTAGGAGATGGTCGCGCTCCCTATGGAGAACATGAAGCTTGATGTTTAGCGGTGATCGGTTGCATCTCTGGCCCAATCGGCATCTGTATAGAAGACTAGTTGTTCAACAACACCATATCTGTACAGGAGGCCACAATCAAGAGTGCCACTGACATATCTTAATATCCAATGCGTGCACTGCACGTGTTCATTTCTCGGCTTCTACATGAAATAACTGATCAAGCCAACAAGATAACTTAGATCTTGTCAAGTGATCGTCAAATAGATCAGGCTTCCGACAATTTGCACGAAGCATGCTTCATCATGTCCGACCATTTGCAGGACGCCGATCGAGGCACAAGTCCGTCTTAATCCCTTCGCTCGGGGGTGGTTGGGTGGATTGGTACCCGTCTTTCTCTCTTCACTCTTATTTTTCTATCTATTATTTCCTTATCTCATTCTTACATTTAAATCTAGCTCTAACATTCCCTTTTTGGGAATCTTCAGGGGGGCCTTCTATTCCTTAGAGGGTATCTTCTTCCTTTGTTCTCATCAGTCGGCTCGCTAGATTCCTCCTCTTCTACTTCGGCTGCTTCATCGTCTGATTCGGAGTCGGCTACTTCTTCCTCTTCGGATCCGATTGGATGCCTTTCGATTGGTCCAGCTCCGCATTCGACCCCGTCTCCGGATCCGGCTCCTGATTGTTCTTCAACCGATCCAACTCCTTGTCTACATATGATCGACTCACCTTGTTCTTGAGTCGGTATTCGACTTCTGACTAGTTGGGAGGGCATTCCCGACTTCTCCTTCTCCCAGTTTGCAATTGCCTTCTCCTTCATGAAGACTACATGTCTCATCTCCGAATCACTTTGTTCTCGACTAATTCCCATAAATGGTAGCCGAACTCGTTGTCGTCGTATCCCAAGGATATCCATGGTCTAGTTTTCGGGTTTAGTTTTTCCCCTCTGATCCTTTGCAACATGCACCTAGGCAAGACAACCGAACATCCTCAGATGGGGGTAGGAAACGTCTTTGACGGTCCACACCCTTTGTGGAATATCTCTATCCAAGGGTACTGAGGGTGATCTGTTTATCATGTAAACCGTTGTCATCAATGTCTCAGCCCAAAACATCTTAGACAGCCTTGCATGTGCAAGCATGCTCCAAACTCTCTCCATGACGGTCTTGTTCATTCTCTCGGTTAGCACATTAAGATATGGTGTCTTCAGCATAGTGTATTCGAGTTGGATTCCCTTTGACTGACAGTAAGTACTTTTCGAACTACCCTCAATATTCGCCTTTGTTATCTGCTTGAACCGCTTTTAGCTTCCTGTCAGTCTCTCTTTTTTTCCTTGCCTAGAACTCCTTGAAGATGGATAGTACTTAGTCCTTTGTCTTCAAAATGGAAACCACAACTTCTAGCTACAATCATCTATGAAGGTCACAAAATATTGTGAACCGGCATGTGACTTAGTGTCCACATAGCATACATCCATATGCACGAGTTCTAGTGGTGCCTGTCGAATACATGTGTATAATGGACGTATTCACACTATCCCGTTTTGGCCATTTATGTAATTAGCATAAAGGGTAGTTGCCCTAAGTCGGTCACTATATATAGTGACCTTGTAACCTCTTTGTAAGGGTTGGGGTGTTGTATTATTGCTTTATGGAATAAGACAAAGTCTTTTGTGCCTCTCTGTCTCTCTCTCTCTCTCTCTCTGCGCAACGACCTACAAACTGTCATACGCAGGTACTCAACAGCAATCGAATGCTTCTTGATCTTCCGCACAGACGACTTTGTCTCCAACACTCGGTTAAACGGCATCCGAAAAGGTCATTAAACGTTGCTCGCCGCTCGTTGTAACCACTCGGTGCAGATCGGTCTCAAGACATCAACCCCAATTCGCGCTTCATCCGACTGATCGACATTCGGGAGGATCAGTTGGATCTGTCTCTCTCGTCGCTGCAGCCACCCGAAGCAGAATCGGTCCAGATAATCGGTTTCAATAATCGGTATTCGGCATATATATCCGAAGCGAACCGGGCTCACTCCGACTCGGCAACATTCGGGAAGACCAGTCGGTTCTGTCCCTCAAGTTACCGGAGTCAATTCGAGCAAGCTCCGAAGCCGAACTGACTCGGGTTCAAATCCGACTAGAACGATATCGGGTGAGCCAACTGGCTGCACTCCAACAAGGTTCGTAGTCAACTCCGAACCGAGCTTCGTCAACCAAAACCGAACTTGATGGCATCAACATCCGGCTCGTCAGAAATGAGTCTACGAAAGTTCGATGGATCGAACTTCAACTTCTGGAAGGAACAAATGCAGGACTATCTCATAGTCAAGGGGCAAATCGATCCCATCGAAAATGAAGAACCTCCAGAAGGATACAAACCAATTGAGTGGCAGAAGCTGGACAGAATTGTCCGCGCCACGATTCGGATGCACCTATCGGAATCGGTATACTTTACGGTGCAATCGTGTACGACAGCATTCGAACTGTGGAAAACACTGTCGGACACTTACGAAAAGAAGGTCGCCGCAACGAAGATGTTTCTGATCCGGCGCCTCTACAACTTGCGGATGAAAGAATCCGATTCGGTTCAAGCACACCTCAATGAGTACGAAAGCACAAGCTCCCAAATCTCGTCACAGGGGACGGCAATCGAGGATGAACTCAGAGCAATGATACTCATGAGCAGCCTTCCCTCATCATGGGAAACTTTCGTCACAACCGTGTGCAACGCGTCAACCACGGCTGTTAAATACTCCGAAGTCACGAGCGCAATCCTGACCGAAGCAGCTCGGAGAAAGTCTTTCGCCAAAGACTCAACAGACAACGCTTACGTAGTACAAGGTTCGACAGACCGATCGAACATACGAGGAAGAGATTCCTCACGGCCGCCGAACAATCAGCGAAGACGGAGCCAGTCACGGGATAACCGAATCTGCAACTATTGCAAGAAACCCGGACACATCAAAGCCGACTGCCGTGCACTCAAGAACAAGAACAACAAGAAGAGTGGCCGGCATGAGGAGATCAATTACGTCAGCTTCTCAGCTGATGTACTACCGGACGACCCGAATATACTATCAATCGAAAATCCAGTCGGATCAGAAGTTCTACTCACGATTGAAGAATCGAGCACATGGCTCTTAGATTCGGGCGCGTCATTTCACGTGACTCCTCATCGATCCCAATTTCGGCAATATACGATCCGTCACTCCGACTCAGTTCGAGTCGGCAACTCACAACACTGTGACATCATCGGAATCGGCACAGTAGAGCTCAACCTTGCAGGTGGCTCTACACTTGTACTCCACAATGTCCGACATGTACCCGAGCTCTCAAGGCCATTGATCTCAGTCGGACAACTAGATGAAGACGGCATTCGTGCCGGTTTTTCTTCGGGAGGGTGGACACTCCACAGGGGGAACCTCCTGCTTGCTAGAGGACCCAAGATACACTCCCTGTATCCGTTACATGTTACGCTCAGAGAGGGTAACCTGTTTTTGGTGGATATTCCTGTGTCATCACTATGGCACCGAAGATTAGGACACCTCAGCAAGGCCGGCATCACGCACCTATCTAGAGCCGGATACATCCCCAAACTCTCCTTCTCGGACCATCAATTCTGCGAGCATTGCCAGTATGGCAAACAAGCAGCCGCATCACACCCGACATCAGCACCAAGAGAAACGAGACCTCTTGATTTGGTCCACTCGGACGTCTGTGGCCCAATGCCGCATCAGTCTCTCGGCGGTGCCTCTTACTTCGTCACTTTTATTGACGATTCGACTCGAAAGGTGTGGGCTTATCCAATTCGCACCAAAGATCGGGTCTTCTCGATCTTCACCGATTGGCTCGCTATGGTAGAAAATCAAACCGACCGAAAGCTGAAATGCTTTCGGACAGATAATGGGGGAGAGTTTAAATCCGAAGAATTCGTCAAATTCTGCCGACAACGCGGCATCCGACGTGAATTTACGGCACCACACAGTCCGGAGCAAAACGGGATTGCCGAACGCATGAATCGGACAATCCAAGAACGGACAGTTTCCATGCTCCAACACTCCGGACTGTCGGATGGCTTCTGGGCAGAGGCTCTACTCACAGCAGTACACATAATCAATATGTCGCCAAGTAGACCTCTAGGACTTCAAATTCCTCAGGAACTATGGATCGGCAGTAAGCCGAATTACGACAAGCTGAGGATCTTCGGATGCGAGGCGTACGCCCTTATTCCGAAAGATGATCGCCGAAAACTTGCACCTCGGTCCAGGAAATGCATTTTCCTTGGATATGGATCCGACGGCGAAATGGGATACCGACTCTGGGACCCCGAACGCAGACGAATCGTTCGAAGTTCGGACGTTGTGTTCAACGAGTCGGCTATGAATCCATCAGTCGAAAAACCGATCGAAGTCCGAAGGGTGACATTTTCCGATGTGCCGACCCTTCAAGAAGGCCCCGCTCTCAACACACGGTCAGCTTCACGGGTAGCTGAACCTTACACTACCGACTCGGACAACCCCGACTCGGCACAGCAGAACAATCCGCTTTCGGACCATCCGACCTTGATACCCGATGCGACCAGTCCAATCTTACCTCGCCGATCCGAGAGACTGTCGCAACCTCCGGAGAGGTATTCTCCTGGAATTTTCTTCACCGACGCCGGCGAACCGACATCTTACGAAGAAGCATCGACATCTGTCGATTCCGCCACCTGGCATCTGGCGATGGAGTCGGAAATGCACTCCATTCGGGCAAACAAGACTTGGGATCTGGTTGAATTACCTAGGAACCGACGTGCTCTTCCTTGCAAGTGGGTTTATCGACTAAAAGAGATGTCTGATTCGACCACCCCAAAGTACAAGGCCAGATTAGTTGCGAAGGGCTTCCGACAAGAATATGGCGTCGACTTCGACGAGATTTTTTCACCAGTGGTGAAAATGACAACCCTCCGTTTTCTACTCAGCGTAGTGGCAGCCGACAACTTGGAGCTGATTCAGCTAGATGTCAAAACAGCATTCCTCCATGGTGATCTTGAAGAGGAAATTTATATGGAGCAACCAAAAGGCTTCGTGGCAACTGGCCAAGCACATCTAGTCTGCCGACTCAGGAAGAGTCTATACGGCCTCAAACAGGCACCGCGACAATGGTACAAGAAGTTCGACGACTTCATCCAATCGATCGGCTTCTCAAAAAGCGATGAGGACCATTGTCTCTTTACCAACACAGCTCAAGATGGATCACCCATCTTCCTCATCATTTACGTGGACGACATGCTAATTTCTGGACGCCACGCGGGCGAACTTGCCGATCTCATTCGGCAACTGCGGTTGAAGTTTGCCATGAAGGACCTCGGTCCGGCACGACACATCCTTGGCATGAAGATTAGTCGGCATCGCGATAAACAACATCTTTTTTTGTCTCAGACCGACTATACCCGACGTGTCTTAGAACGCTTCAACATGCAATCAGCCAAATCTGCTTCAACCCCGCTCCCCATGAATCTTCGGCTCTCTCAGCGAGACTGCCCGACATCCGGTCCGGAGGGGGAAGATATGAAGTCGGTACCGTATGCACCGGCAGTCGGCTCCCTTATGTACCTGATGGTCGCGACACGGCCTGATATTTCTCACGCCGTAGGAGTCGTTAGCAGATTTATGCACAATCCTGGCCGATCGCATTGGAACGCAGTCAAGCATGTGTTCAGATATCTGGCTGGCACAAAAGACCACGGCATTCTTTTCGGTCCGAACCGAACCTCAGGCGTAGTCGGTTACACCGACTCGGACTTCGCCGGCTGTATAGACAGTCGGAAATCAACAACCGGATACTGCTTCAAATTCGGCAATGGAGCAATCTCGTGGAAGTCGAAACTTCAGGAGTGCACAGCGACCTCAACGACCAAAGCAGAATATGTAGCTGCGTCCGACGCAGCAAAAGAAGCTTTGTGGCTCGGTCGGCTGGCGCACACGTTTCGACAAGTCGACCATGACTCGGCTCCAGTTGTCTACAGCGACAGTCAAGGTGCTGTTGCCTTGTCGAAAAATCCGGTTCACCACAACGCCTCCAAACATATCGACATTCGATATCACTTCGTTCGGGACTGCGTCATTTCAGGGAAAATCGGTCTAGAGAAAATATCCACAACCGACAATGTCGCAGATGGAATGACCAAGTGTCTTTCGGCAGACCGTTTTCGGTCTCTTCGGCATCAGATGGGCGTAACGACAAACCAGTCCGGTTAGAGCCGGACACAGAGCAGGATGGTTCCCGACAACCGACATCAGTTCCTTAATGATCGGCTTCAACTGTTCCGACCCGACCAGTTCGGTCTTCTGCCTTCGGACCCTGCCGATCCGAACAAAGCTGATATGTCCGAGAACCTAAGTCTATACCTGTAATCTTAGATAACCCATGTATACGCCCATTACGGGGGAGTGTCGAATACATGTGTATAATGGACGTATTCACACTATCCCGTTTTGGCCGTTTATGTAATTAGCATAAAGGGTAGTTGCCCTAAGTCGGTCACTATATATAGTGACCTTGTAACCTCTTTGTAAGGGTTGGGGTGTTGTATTATTGCTTTATGGAATAAGACAAAGTCTTTTGTGCCTCTCTGTCTCTCTCTCTCTCTCTCTCTGCGCAACGACCTACAAACTGTCATACGCAGGTACTCAACAGCAATCGAATGCTTCTTGATCTTCCGCACAGACGACTTTGTCTCCAACAGTGCCTTCTTTCTCATCAGGGGTCTTGATCAAAAGGAGGTTCTGTTCTATCACAGCCTTCCCTTGCCAGTTTTCGGCACCGCCTTGACTCACCCTGCCCATCGAGGTTTTGGAACTACTGTCGATATTTCTGTTAAGCCTCTAGTTCTGCTCCTGTAGGTTGCCTCCATTGCATGCCAATCCACCACGTCCACCATGACCACGGGGCCTCTCTGCCTCTGTGTACAATATCTTACTGTCAATGTGCATGCTCATCGACACCCCTATGTGGTTCTCCTATACCATGAGCATCGACTGCAAGTCGAAGAATGACAACGGTTTCTTCCTCGGGTAGATAGTCCTCCAAATCGGCCCGTACTTCTTAGCTAAACCTCCAAGATAGATTTGTACCATCTCGTTTGCGTCCACCATCACATTGCTGGAGCTGAGTGAGTCACATATCTCCTTGACCTTCATGGTATAGTCAACGACCGACATACCTCCTTGTCAGACGTTGTTGATCTCCGACCTGAGCTGCAACTTACAGGTTGTGTTGCTAGCGGTGAAGGCCTTCTTCAGGTTCCCCCATGCATCTTTCAACAACTTCACATCACTTATGTACCCGAGCATTTGGTCGTGAGCACACAAGGCAAAGCAGTACAAGACTTGGGTTGTTGCTTACTCCCAAGCTAGGAAGTCTCTGTGTGTCGACGCTGGTGGTGCCTCGTTTCCTCCTTCCACATAACTCTCGTACTCGTGACCAAACAGGTACTGGTGCATCTTGTATAACCAAGATGCCTATGTTAGATAACAGATCCCTCCGTATGGGTAGAAGAGAACAAAGCGAATCGGGTGGAGTAAGTGGGTAATTTGGTCGAGGCCGAAATCAAAAATCAAAAAATCGATTTTATGAACGATTCGGGTGACTATATTTGGAAATAGTCTAGATGTGCCCATTTAGGCTATATTTGTAAATAGTTTTCTATGTATATGAGTATATATACACTTAGGGCAAGTAGTTAGAACTACGTGTGATAATCATTATAGTTGTAACAAGTTACAGTGAGCAGTTGCCTCTGTAACTAGACAGGAGTGCGAGAGAGAGAGAGTGAGAGTAGTAACTCTGTCGATGTCTGTTAGACGAAGACGAGCTCGAGGTTGTTGCCTTCGAGTCTCCTTGTACTCCTCTCCATACCTTATAGTGATTTGTTTCTTGAGGTTTGTGGACCCCCGTGGTTTTTCCTCTTCGGGTTTTCCACGTAAAACACCCTTTGTCTCTTTTCTCTATTTTTTTGTTATCTATGCACTATCTTTCATATCATTTGCACCCGAATACGTATACAAGCAACCGGTTGTGGCCGGTTCCGATCCTAACAAGTGGTATCAGAGCGATGGACGAACACTTCGGTGGAATGTTCAAGTTAATCAGCTCCAACTATTCAATGTGGAAATCGAAGATGCAGGATATGCTTGTGTGCAAAGACTTGTGGCTGCCAGTGCAATACGGCAAGACGAAGCCAGACAAGATCAATGCATCGACTTGGGAAGTCACGCATCTGAAGTTGACAGCATATATAAGGTGTTTTATAGACATGATTCTATACAACAACTTTGTTGAGGAGATGAGTGTCGACGTCCTCTAGAAGAAGATTGGTGTAATGTTCCAAAACAAGCATGCCATGAACAAAGTCTCAGTTTTTAGAAAAATCATGAGACTTCGGTATCAAGATGGTACCAACATGGTGGAGCATATTAACACCTTCCAGGGACAGCTTGCCGACAAGGTATTAGCATTATTGTTGCTAGGATCTCTTCCGGACAACTGGCAGACGCTCATTGTCACATTGGGCAACGCCGGACTGGAAGGGAAGCATCTATCCCTAGAACATGTGAAGTTGAGCTCGCCAAAAGGACAAAGAGTCCATTGCCGACCAGAAGGCCTTAGTCACAGAAAGTGACACAAATTGAGGAAGAGGCCGAAATCGAAGTCCCCAGAATCGAGATAAGTCAAGGACAAGGTCGAAGTCGAGGGGGAGGCCCACATGCTTCTATTGCAGGGAGTCGGGGCACTTCCAAAAGAATTTCCGACACTTCGGAGAGGAAAAGGGGGGTGTCGACGATGTGCAACCGAAGAATATTTCAGACAGCAAGAACACCTCGGCAATCGTGACAAGTGAGGAACTACTGCTAATCAACGAGCAGAACGAAGTGAACCTTGTCAACGATGAATCGACGTGGGTGGTCGATTTGGGTGCATCATTCCCCCTAAACCCCGACCGGAAATGCTTTTCATCTTACAAAGCTGGAGATCTCGGATTTGTAAAGATGGGAAATGAAGGAGCATGTCGAATTGTCAGCATAGTAAAACTATGTTTGGTAACGTCAATTGGGTGCATACTTGTGTTAATAGATGTACGACACGTTCCGGAAGTCAAATTGAATCTGATATCAACCGGTCGTCTAGATGATGAAGGCTACACGGGTATCATCCGGAATGGAGTCATGAATTTCTACAAACGGAGCCTAATTGTGGCCCACATCCAGAAGACAAACACACTATACCTGATGCATGCTCAATTATGTTGTGGGGAAGCAAATGTGGCAATTGACACTGTTAGAGAACTATGGCACAGGAGGTTGTGCTATATGATCGAGAAGGGGGTTTGGAGACTTGTCGATGATAACCTCATTCCGGAGGTGAAGAACTTGCAACTTGAGAACTGCACAGATTGCTTGGTCGGCAAGCAAAATTGAACCTCCTTCTGAACAAGACCCCCGATGAGGAAGAAAATGTCATTGGAACTCGTGTATACAGATGTATGCTAGGTGAACACGAAGATACATGCTAGTTCACAATATTTTTTGACCTGCATCAATGACTATAGTAAGACATTGTGGGTTTCCTTCTTGAAAACGAAGGACCATGTGCTATCCATTTTCAAGGAGTTCCAAGCGAAAGCCGAGATGGAAACTAGCCGAAAATTGAAAGCAATCCGAGCGGACAATGGCGGTGAATACCACGGGCAATTTGAAGAGTACTGCCGAACTCAAGGTATTCGGCTCGAGTACACAGTACCGAACACACCATAGCTCAATGGGTTGGCTAGGAGGATGAACCAGACCATAAACACGTTCGCGTTCACAAGTGGAAGGATTGCGCATTCCACTTGTAGAATCTTCTTAAAACGAAGCAAATACACCCTCTCTACAAAAATTGGATGCACTAGTATCACATGTTCCTCAACTTGATGAGAATTTGCAAATATAAAAATACATGATAGATCTACGAGTGGAGATCATTAGAAATCATGCAAGTTTAGACATGTTGATAAGTTAATGTAGGCATAATAAAGTTCAACTATGGCTCAATATGTCACTACTGTGCGACAAGGGAAACACTAACTTAAAGACTTATATTAATTAGGTAAGTTTTACAAAAATATAAGGTGTACTTGTATCCATACTAATAAAATGAGATATAATTTATACTTTGACCCATACGTGCATGTATGTAATTGTGGAAAATGTAGGATAGTGCACATTAGGATAAGTGATTGGAATAACTAACTTATTAAAGTATTCAATACTTGTATTTAAAGTTGATCTAATCTATTCCTCAGTTTGTTCATATGGGATCAAACCATATGTGTATATAATTGTGCACAATGTAAGGCAGTGAACTTTAGGATAATGTCGTGGAAATAACAAACCTATTAGGCTTTCATACCTGTATTTAAAATTGATCTACTCTATTGCTTAGGTGATTCACACAAGATCAAACTCCGAACGATAACGCAATTGGAACCATTATCAACACACTACACAATCTAAGCAGCAATGGAATAGAAACATAATAGTTTTAACAATAGAAGACAAAGATCCATAATAACAACATGGACAGTCATGGCAACAATTATAGGGCCATGTTCTGTTAAGGTTAGCTTGGACCAAAATCAGCCTCCATTTAAACTAGTTCATGTTTCTCCATAAGTTTGGTAGTCAGCTATGCACGCGGTGAAACCAATATCATAAATCTACTAATCAAGTATATAAAAATAAAATTGAAACATATAGAAGATTATAAATAATAGAATCCACTAGGTAAAACCCAAAATTTGTATTAATAATGTGAAATCTTAACAAATCGTCAGTGTCATATTCTTCATAGAGTCTATTACATAGCAATCAATTCATCAACGTCATTTTCTTCATCATCTTGTGTAGAACTGTCTTCGGCTATACGTGCATTGGTTTCCCCTGTTAGCCGAGCCAACGAAATATCTTCTATAAGCTCATCATCAAGCTCTATTAGCTCCCCCGGTTCGCCGGCTAACGGAGGAATAGGCTCTCGCGAAGCAGGTTGAAACCTTTCTGTATTGGCGAGGTTCTTTGCACCGACCTCCTCATCCTGGTCTGGGCACTCCCACAAAGCCTTAATCCGCATATTAATAAATATAACTTGGTCCTCGTCCTTCTCCAATGCAACTGTATTTCTAAACAGCTTCAATGCACATGCTGACGTAGTTCCTGTGATGTAAGTAACAAGAAGATTTAGTTGTCAAACGAAAAAAAAGTGATTGGTTATCTCAAGATCGTTACCCTAGTTTGACAGAAAAGAGATCTAATATCCAGTCTCCTTCGACAGAAAACATCTCGATCAAGCGCATCATAAGTCGTTGAGGTTTTTGGTATGGGTTGACAAGTCCCCGTTCTGTCGTGGTGACATGTCTCAATTTCCGTGTCACTGCTGGATATACCAATAGATTTGAACCTCCCACTTCATTAGAATGCTCTTTGATTCTCTGTTTCTTAATTTCATCGAAGTAGCCAACCGTTATGTATTCAATGGCATTAACGAACCGAAAAGTTGGCCCTCTATTTACATTGGTCTTGATCCTATAAAAAATATTTCATCGAGTTAAGAATAGATTCAACAACCTTAAGAAATGCAATATAGTGAAAGACACCTATAAATAATCCTTACCATGCAAGGTTCTCGATGCCATGGCAACGAGATCTCAAAGCTTGAGCTACCGAGTACCCTTGGTCCATACTATGAAAGACAACTATTCGCCACAAGGATGCGGTCGTTAGCTCAGCGAAATCCTTGACCATCTTCTCCAATTGTTTAAACCTAAACGGTTCATCGTCGTATGATGACCCAGCCATTCGAAATCCGTAAGGAATATCCGCAATCATTAGCGTATATTCCTTCTTTGGCACCTTCTGGATCAAGTCGATGACATCACCGCAAACCACATTGTAGTAAAGATCTCTCGTAATATCTTTTTTGTGGCTAAATTTTTTAAACGAGCCATCTTCCTCCATTTCGTACGCCTTGACTAAGCGACGATCCTTTTCTTTTTTGGCTCGCTCGAGATGTGCAAGGAAGGATGTAGGGAAATCGTGTATATCCTTAACTTCTCCTTGTTTCTTGCCTCGACACGGTTTCTAATAGAAGCAATAGGACATCAGGTATTATTATACAAGCTCTACATATGATGAAAGGGTAATGAAAAAACATGAATACTAACCCAATCCTTGAATGCAATAAAATACTCTGATAACGCCTTATACGAAGACGTTAGAGGATAATCCTCGGTCACTTGTTCCCAAGTTATACATCCAAGTTGTTTCATCATAACTTCTTGGATCTTCATGTACACCTTATGACTGTAAAATTAGAAATCAAGATTAGAACTTTGAATTACACCAGATAGACTACAATTTCAGTATTTGAAGGACTTACTTATTGAACTCAGTGACCATTTCTTCAAGGCTTAAATCTTTCGCCACAACCCTTGACAAAACCGACACAAGAAGTTGCTCGTCCTTAATACCTTGCATCGCTCTCCATAGAGATAGCTTCATGTCATCTGCCGCTTCTTCAATTGTCAAGTCAATTTTCTTGGCGGCTTGTGACTTTAACTCTAGTTGAGGGTCAACCCTACATTTCTTTTGTCGTTGACCCTTTACCTCCTTATTCTCCCACATTGAGAAGATTTGATCTTGTAGGTCCCATACTTCTCCATCTCTAAACGCCAATTGAAACCAAGACTCATACTTTTGAAGACCATCAAACCTAACATTATCATCTACCACAATGCCGACTTCATGCAAACATTGACGTCGAAGGCCTGGATGTAACTTCACACCAAACTTTTGTTTCACATCTAAATACTCGTGGTGGAAGAACCGTATACGCTCAATGGACGACATTTTCTGCCTATAGTCATTATCATTATTATGGTCCCATGCCAACAGCTTAGCCTCTTCGGTTGTGAGCCCAACATAAATTTTGCACTCGGCATACTTGAAGAAGAAAGTGGTTGGATGTTCTCTCACAAGTTGCCGACGTGCCTCTGCTGAATGCGATCCACCAATGACAAAATAATTATATTGATCATGCTTTCTAATATCAAAATCTTCAATGGTTCCACATTCTTCAGGATCTACCATAACAATAAAGGGCACCACAGTGGCATGAGGATTAATTTTCATTTTTTTCTTGAGATTTTGAACATGCATGCGGTGAGGCTCTCTAATCTCAAGTGGTCTTCGACCTGTTTTTTCATCAATAGGGGGCCGATGGATGTGTGTTATAGGCAAATTAAACACTTGCCCTTTCCTGACCAGCTTCCGTTGCATTAACTCTCTCCTTATTTTATTCTGCTCGGATGACAAAACACCCGAGGCCAGCTCAGCTCCTGGCGTCCCCTTATTATCCTCCTCTTCGTTTTCACTTGTTGAATCCGTATCCGACATTTTGGTTGTCTTCTTCTTTGCTGGTCTTGACTGGATTTTGGATACCCTTTTTGTGGCCTTCAATGGGGAGGGCACTTCATCTCTTAGAGTTACATGGCCTTGTATATAAGGCCTCAAGGTAACAATAAGGTTTTGTGAGCTATCAAGTGCTTTTTTGAACACTTCTGGCCCACAAGATTCCTTTACTAAAAGGTCTTCTGAAAGGAACACTTTACGTACCCCCTTGGAGCACTCTATCATTACCAGTATGTTTGCCGAATCTGCATCTTCGTAGTCAAATCGTAGAATACGGCCATACATAAATGGGGTTTCCTTTCCAAGTTGCCCCTCACCCTTCTTCTTTGTTGTATACAATACGACTTTTTTCTTTGAGTCGACATATTGCATACACCATTCCTTGTCCGTTAGATCTCGGTCAGGAAGGTCTTCACCTCCGGTAGCGGCGACAAGTTTCTTTTGGCTAACATCATTATGTGGCTGAGATTTTGTCTCTTCGTTAAATAGAAGCTTTTTTCCTCTCTTTATGGTCTCAGGAGCTACCTTGGTCTGGGCTTCGATTGGAGAACCTTGTATGCGAAGCTTTATTTTCTTCACGGGTCGGTCCGACAAGTTCTCAAACGACCTATTTAAGAAAGTATATGCAAAAACATAAGTTAGGTAGTCACGTAGATTAAGGTTGTATATTATAATGAAGAACAGTTCCCAGGAGCAGTCCTATATTCAAAAATCTATTATAGGCAGGGCTATTCAACCTAGAAAATATATATCGTAATAAGTAAACAGGGTTATATATTCTTTTAAATAGTAGGTATGACTTATATAGATTCTAAACCTATATTGAAGAGAATTTGCTATCGTAAAGGCAATTTGTGGATCATTTTCTACTATTTTAAGCTAAAGTAGGTCATAAAACACCTATAATTAGAGCATGTTTTTTTTTAAAAGTAAGGAAAGTCAACATAAAAAAGACTGATTTTGCCAGACAATTAGATATCTTTTCCACCCCATAATTATTTGTTACCCCAAAAACACAAT